>NC_064627.1:830091045-830391045 GCF_023864275.1 Schistocerca cancellata | reverse complement strand
ATAGTGGGTGAAAGACGCTTCAAACACGACTTGGCCTCAAATACAGAGAGCGCGCGCGTTGTGCTTGAAAGAGGATTTATCGCTTAGTGCTGAATTTTTAGCTCTTTGACGTAATGGTATTTGGAAAAAAATAACTTGTTTCGCCCTTAGCACGTAATTTTAGGAAGTATTACGAGCCCCAGCATATTTCTGCTCGTTGTGACACCGAGTTTCATCACATGGAATTTTATACAATTCAAATTAGGAAAAGTGGCGCCAGCCCACTTCGCAGGTTCATCGGTAACAGTAGTCTGAATTATGTCTGAGGATCTGCCACTTATTGCCAAACCAGCCTTCAATGTCGATAGGAAAATTTCACCTGTAAGTTCAATAGTCTAAAGAAACTAACTTTGTTAGATTATTTACAGCGATTTTTATCTGTAAAGGCGACCACCACAATGAAGTCAGTTGCTGAACTTTAAGTGAGACATGAAAACACAATGTCCACGAAATTCTGCCATGAGCACTACACAAAGTTAACATGTCAGAGCTATAATTCTCAAACATCTCGCAAACCAGAAGAAGGATCGAACATGACAGTCGCGAATAGAATACATAACTCACAGTGCCGATCAATGGGAACATGTGATGTGATACGACGGTTTTACTAATCTATGTTCTCGACAACGAGTAGTGGATGTGTATGGACGGAAGTGAATCTGCAATGTTTTGGCCGGCCGTATCGTGATTTTCCCGACAGAGCAGCTGAGACAGAGGGTGACTGTTCATTCAACGGCGCAAACAGTGCCAAGAGAAGGGTCATTGTTACTCATGGAACTGGAAATACTAAATACTGATTCCTCTTTATTTCTTTCGAGGATGGTCTAACTACTTCTCGCGTCTTACACATCTTATTTTTTTTAAGCGTAAATGTCTCGTGTAAGTGACTTATGAGCGTGCATATAATTTAAGGTCACGTTTATGTTGATCGTCGACAATATTTTCATGCTGCTGGGAAAAGTGACATTGCGAAATCTGGTGCTAGAACATAGCTTATCACATCAGAATAACGCCAAGCAATACTTCTCTCCGCGAAGTACAAGAACACAAGGATCGCACCACGACAGGAGCGCCTTCTAGACGAAGAGAATATAAGCGCCGCTCCTGCCAGCCTAGGCCGGACAGCATTCGCACAGCACTAGGAGAGCACTAGGATAGCAGTGAAGTGTGATCTATATCAATTGCTCACATCTACCTTGTATACAGCAAACGACTTTCATTGTTTGCAAGTCGCCCATCGCGTACGACACCATTGTAAATTCAAAATTAAAACTGTGAATCTGCTTAACTGAATGCTTGAATTGTTTTAGAGCATTTCGAGAACGGAGCATCCTTTAGGCACCCTATACAAGACGACTGGGCAAGAACCCGCACTGAACTTCATGACAAATTCAAATTAATGATTTTACGAAAAAATATATGTGAAGTGGCAGATTATTAACATGTACCACAAGTATAAAATCGACGCGCACCGTTCACTGGAGAATTCCGCCAAATGCATTTTTTAAGCTTCGTCTTTAGCAGAGGCGAATGAAACGGGTAGTTTCATAGAGGACCCATGTTGTTGTTGTCTTCAGTCCTGAGACTGGTTTGATGCAGCTCTCCATGCTACTCTATCCTGTGCAAATTTCATCTCCCAGTACCTACTGCAACCTACATTCTTCTGAATCTGCTTAGTGTATTCATCTCTTTGTCTCCCTCTACGATTTTTACCCTCCACGCTGCTCTCCAGTACTACATTGGTGATCCCTTGATGCCTCATGTCCTACCAACCGATCCCTTCTTCTAGTCAAGTTTTGCCACGAGCTTCTCTTCTCCCCAATTCTATTCAATACCTCATTAGTTATGTGATCTTCCAATCTAATCTTCAGCAGTCTTCTGTAGCACCACATTTCGAAAGCTTCTATTCTCTTCTTGTCCAAACTATTAACCGTGCATGTTTCACTTCCATACATGGCTACACTCCATACAAATACACTCCTGGAAATTGAAATAAGAACACCGTGAATTCATTGTCCCAGGAAGGGGAAACTTTATTGACACATTCCTGGGGTCAGATACATCACATGATCACACTGACAGAACCACAGGCACATAGACACAGGCAACAGAGCATGCACAATGTCGGCACTAGTACAGTGTATATCCACCTTTCGCAGCAATGCAGGCTGCTATTCTCCCATGGAGACGATCGTAGAGATGCTGGATGTAGTCCTGTGGAACGGCTTGCCATGCCATTTCCACCTGGCCCCTCAGTTGGACCAGCGTTCATGCTGGACGTGCAGACCGCGTGAGACGACGCTTCATCCAGTCCCAAACATGCTCAATGGGGGACAGATCCGGAGATCTTGCTGGCCAGGGTAGTTGACTTACACCTTCTAGAGCACGTTGGGTGGCACGGGATACATGCGGACGTGCATTGTCCTGTTGGAACAGCAAGTTCCCTTGCCGGTCTAGGAATGGTAGAACGATGGGTTCGATGACGGTTTGGATGTACCGTGCACTATTCAGTGTCCCCTCGACGATCACCAGTGGTGTACGGCCAGTGTAGGAGATCGCTCCCCACACCATGATGCCGGGTGTTGGCCCTGTGTGCCTCGGTCGTATGCAGTCCTGATTGTGGCGCTCACCTGCACGGCGCCAAACACGCATACGACCATCATTGGCACCAAGGCAGAAGCGACTCTCATCGCTGAAGACGACACGTCTCCATTCGTCCCTCCACTCACGCGTGTCGCAACACCACTGGAGGCGGGCTGCACGATGTTGGGGCGTGAGCGGAAGACGGCCTAACGGTGTGCGGGACCGTAGCCCAGCTTCATGGAGACGGTTGCGAATGGTCCTCGCCGATACCCCAGGAGCAACAGTGTCCCTAATTTGCTGGGAAGTGGCGGTGCGGTCCCCTACGGCACTGCGTAGGACCCTACGGTCTTGGCGTGCATCCGTGCGTCGCTGCGGTCCGGTCCCAGGTCGACGGGCACGTGCAACTTCCGCCGACCGCTGGCGACAACATCGATGTACTGTGGAGACCTCACGCCCCACGTGTTGAGCAATTCGGCGGTACGTCCACCCGGCCTCCCGCATGCCCACTATACGCCCTCGCTCAAAGTCCGTCAACTGCACATACGGTTCACGTCCACGCTGTCGCGGCATGCTACCAGTGTTAGAAACTGCGATGGAGCTCCGTATGCCACGGCAAACTGGCTGACACTGACGGCGGCGGTGCACAAATGCTGCGCAGCTAGCGCCATTCGACGGCCAACACCGCGGTTCCTGGTGTGTCCGCTGTGCCGTGCGTGTGATCATTGCTTGTACAGCCCTCTCGCAGTGAGTGTCCGGAGCAAGTATGGTGGGTCTGACACACCGGTGTCAATGTGTTCTTTTTTCCATTTCCAGGAGTGTACTTTCAGAAATGATTTCCTGACACAAATCTATACTCGATGTTAACAAATTTCTCTTCTTCAGAAACGCTTTCCTTGCCATTGCCAGTCTACATTTTATATCCTCTCTACTTCGACCATCATCAGTTATTTTGCTCCCCAAATAGCAAAACTCCTTTACTACTTTAAGTGTCTCATTTCCTAATCTAATTCCCTAAGCATTACCCTACTTAATTCGACTACATTCCATTATCCTCGTTTAGCTTTTGTTGATGTTCATCTTATATCCTCCCTTCAAGACACCATCAATTCCATTCAACTGCTCTTCCAAGTCCTTTGCTGTTTCTGACAGAATTACAATGTCATCGGCGAACCTCAAAGTTTTTATTTCTTCTCCATGGATTTTAATACCTACTCCGAATTTTTCTCTTGTTTCCTTTATTGCTTGCTCAATATACAGATTGAATAGCATCGGGGAGATGCTACAACCCTGTCTCACTCCCTTCCCAACCACTGCTTCCCTTTCATGTCCCTCGACTCTTATAACTGCCGTCTGCTTTCGGTAGAAATTGTAAATAGCCTTTCGCTCCCTGTATTTTACCCCTGCCACCTTTAGAATTTGAAAGAGTATTCCAGTGAACATTGTCAAAAGCTTTCTCTAAGTCTACAAATGCTAGAACCCATAGGTTAATGATATTGTTCGTTTACTATGGAACGGGGCTTACGCAAATGAGAACTTCAGTTATAAATTACAGCATCCGGTAGGAGATAGCTCGATACTTTTAGATACATTAATCCCGTGGTCTATGCGACGGGATATGTTCGTATAGCGAAAACCGCCAGGAACCGCAGCATCGTAGCCCGGTCGCCTTTAAGGAAGCCCCACGAAGGCCAGACGCGGCAGCGAGACAAACGACAAACGGCCTCTGTCCATATTCAGCAAGTCGTCTCGTTCATCGCTCCTCCTGGCCCGCTTTCTTCACGCTGACTTCACACGTTCGTATAATTTTACATCGCAGAAATTAGTCTAGTGACAAAGTGCTACGAGCCAAACCAGATGGAAATCATGCTCGTAAGCTCTTTAGAGATAAACACTGTCAGTCAGTTTTCCCTAACCGCCTGTACGGAGTTTCTATTATTTGGAATCCAGACGCAATTACATAATGAAACCGTAATTTCAATGGACAGAAGCATGGGTGCGCACAATAATGTGTTTTCAGACACCTGTCGACTTGCAATCCAAAAAAAAACAAATATTAATGAGTAAGCACGCTGGTGCTCGGAGACGCAGATGTGAAGAAACAACTGAAATCTTAAGTGCAATTCCACGCAAAGCGCAACCCACAGTGAAACTTATCTCAGATTTCAATGCACCTGACATCTCTTAAGTCCACATCAGACGCTGATTTAGATCTTTTATTCTTTTTGTGCGAATGGTGATCAGCAAATCACTAAGTGCAAGAGTCTAAGAAAGTCGAAACACTAATATCACCACTATCTTTGTATCATAAAATGCAATAACGTACCAAATGATCACGGAGGCTCTAAGAAATCGTAACCTACACGTATTATCTGTCCCCAAAGATTATTTCAATCAGCCCACGCAATGTCAGGTGGTACTGCTATATCGCTTAAACCTGACTTTTTGAAAGACGCACTGCAACCAGAAGACCAGGTCGCAGTATTATCGCTTAACAAATTCGTATTTGCACTTCATTTTTCTTTCTCAATAATCTGAAAGACCTATTGTTTTAATCTGTTACTAGCCACAATGTTTTCTGGATGTACTAAGAAATTTTATGTAACTTACGCATGTTGTGGGGTCTATCTTTGTTTATATAGCTTTTGTGAAAGCCAAGATCGCTTGATTTTAAGATCTATATTCTAATTATTAGTTTCGACAGAATCTTGCTGTCATCTTCAAATTGGTATTGCACTTTCCATATATGTTCACGTACTTCGGTAGTCGGCATTTTGAGAACGAAGTGTAAATACATTAAATATATGAGCTAAATGTATGTACTAAATATATATACTAAAAGGTCTGTGGTAATAATCAGGTTAACTATTTTACAACAGTGTGCAAAATTTAAGGACGATAGTAACTTTCGCATAATGTGTCATTACCTAGTAATATAGCTCGATGAATGTTTGACTATACACAGAAAGAACTGCTAGATAGCAAATAAATACAAAATTAGTCTAAGAGAAAGGACTTATTAAAAAAACTGCGAGTTGGTGGTCCCCTGTATATTACGAAAAGAGAGTCATCGTTCTTAATACGGCGTGTGATCACGGACGGCAGTTCATTCTCTGCAACGTGCTAGTATGCTGGCCACGAAGTTGTGGGGGGTGGGGGGGGGTGTGAGGAGTCCTCTTGGTAGGGCGTTCTATTCCTCCAGCAACGCGATTCTCAACTGCTGGATGATCGCTAGGACATGTGGACGCGCTGGAATACGTCTTGCCACTGCTTCCCACATGTGTTCAATGGGAATAAAGTCTGAGGGTGGAATATCCTCAAGAGATGGGTCGTTCGCGAACTAACGGGTCCAAAGGAACGGTTCATCAAGATGAACGGAACGAGCTATGAACGAATTCTAAGAAACGGCCTTTTGTAGCTAACTTCGGTCGCGGCTTTCTACTAATAGTTACCGGGAACGGGAAACGGTCGGTCTCGTTCCCGCAACGGCACGTCGGCCGCTCTCGTCCCAGCCTCGGTCCCGTTCCCATCTCTGTCTCGGTCTCGGTCGGCCGGACTCTTCCTTTTTCTCGTGGCCACTCGTCGCAGTTCCACTGCCGACTGCTCATTGTTCAGTACAGAGTTGTTCGTTTCGTTCGCTGCGTACGCCCATTCTAGATCTGTTTCATACCTTTTTTTAATTCTGAACTTCTGTTTCTTTCCGTATTATATTCCGCGTCCATGACCAGTAATTAAAATTTATTTTATAATTACGTAAATTACATAAAATTACGTGGTATGTAATACATATATCTTTTCAGGTAACAAAACAGCATATCAGCTTACTTCACTACTTCGATAAACAGAAGAAGAAATTCTTCTAAAAGGGCAATATTTTTTTTATTACACCTGCAAAGGAAGCCGGCACGGCACACACGAGTGGCCATTTTCCGTCTCTTTTTTTTTTTTGATTCAAGATAAAAGAGCCTGTTCATCGTTATGGAAGGCAGACCGACTTGAAACTGAATGAAGTCTACATTTTGTATGAGAGTATGATAACTTCTACAATATTATTTCACTGGTACAGGGTGGCGCACGAAGAATCAGCCCCGAGTACTAGACTGCTCATTGTCGCCTACCAATCGTCATCTATTGTTTCGGAGTAGTTGTTTGCATTAGCTTATTTGTTATTTCTTCACTGCCTAATTATTACATTTTTATCTATTAAAAAATCCTGCGTAATTTGCGAGCAGTCTGTACTCAGGGCAGGTTTTTCGTGCGCCACCTTATATTATTTCACTGCGATTAGCCATACAACTCTACAGTTCGCTAAACGAGAGGTTTTCATAGAA
The DNA here is from genome assembly GCF_023864275.1 of Schistocerca cancellata. Lineage (NCBI taxonomy): Eukaryota > Metazoa > Arthropoda > Insecta > Orthoptera > Acrididae > Schistocerca > Schistocerca cancellata. Next base: position 830,384,095 of record NC_064627.1, on the reverse strand, counting down.
TCACGAAAACTACAAGCGTGTGAGAATTCTGCTATGAATGAAAATTCTGTACTCCGTGGTGGAGGCAAGTGCCCCTCTTGGCGCCTTCCATCTTCAATCACGTATGCTACTAATTTTCAATTTTTCATAAGAACCATATTATGAACCATAATGAACGGTGAAAGAATAAAAACAAATCCCAAAAAGAGCTATCAGCAGTGAACTAGTTCCCAAGGATGAACGAGTTTGCCCATCTCTAATATCCTCTCGTTACAAGAGCTTTCCACCGTTGTCATCCATATACATGAAGTCAGGGAGGACGGGATGCTGTGTGGCAATGACGTTGACAGGTGAGTGTACCGTGGTGACACACTCTGAGGTCGTGACACCCACACAACATTATGCTTTCCCACACCGTAACACCTGGACCACCATAACGATCATGTTCGACGGAGTCCCCCGGTGCATTACGTGTTCCCACCCTCGCCATGTGAGGGTACGTCCAGAATGTCTACTCAGAGGTCCAGTCCCTACGGTCTTGGGACCAAAGCAGACAGTGCTGCTGATGTGCTGGTGTCAACTGTGCACAACGTACTGGTCGTATCTCTCGAAAAACTTATTCGTCGTGGTCGTTTCCTGAGATGCTTTAACAGCAGGCAATATGTTGTCGGAGTATTTCTGGAAGGTGTTCTTACGAATTTCCAGTAGTAAACTTCTCCGTGATTCACAACTCCTTTTCAGTCTTAAATAATTCAGTGATGATAAGTAAATAATTAACACGAATATTTAACAACAATTATCTGTGGTTTTATTCACAGAAAAAAATTACGCCAGCTTACAACGTGTTCCGCATAGCTACACTGTGAAGATAAATTAAATTTACGACTTTAAATAATTGTCAGGATACGTATTATCTAATTTAATACGTTCTGGTACTCAAGTAAGGCTCAGGCGAAATCTGTCTGATATCTGAGGCTCATAAAATGGCGTCCGTAACTTTTGTATTTTCTTACAGTCAGCAAGAAGAACGAAAATGATTACAGCGATGCTTGAATTACGCACTTATGGAATGTAACTTGACCAACAGTAAAAAATATGGAAAACAAAATGACTAAATAAAATGATATAGTACGAAGGATTACAATGTTATTTTCGAAGCTAATCACCGTGGCACACTTTAGTGTAAGGTGAGCTGCGAAAGTGAATTTATTTCCTACGGTTTTTTTCCTTTTTAATTCTGTGTGTTCTTTCTATTGCGTTTTAAAATTCCTTCCTGTTTGTCCGATGTAACTAGCCCTACAATCAGGGCAGCAAAGTTTTTATACGACGCTATTTTGATCTAAGTCCTGCGTTATGTTAATGAGAAGACATAACAGAGGCAGTTGAGATTTATGTGCGATGCGTACTTTTTTTATGGTTACTGAGTCTGTATAAGAACTGACAATACAAAGGAAGCGAAACAAATTTTTGATGTAGCAACTCTATTTCTGTCAACCGATTGCTTTAAGATTTCTCACGATTTCATTGGTCACGTAACCTTTTAAATCCCCTGACTTGTATTTTTATCATTTGGATGTTGATTCTCCACAGTGTAATTTAAGTTTAAGGCCATACCTCTATTTACACAAACATAAATCTTTTTTTTTCGTATGTCGTATACATTTGTGGCAGTTTTCTGAATATCTTGAAACTGGCAGAACATAAAGGCTGAAACTGATACTGGACCAAGAGTTCTACACAGCAAGTGGAATGCTCTTTCATGAACCAAACACATTGCGGACTCAGCGTAAGGAGTAACTGAATACACCATACTGTAGGGCTATTATTTCCATAGTATGATTTATTTGTAATTATTAGATTCCTGCCACGTTTTTAATTAATTTATTTGTGCTTGCGTCTTAAAATTTTATTACATACAATGATTCAGACACTTTATGGAAGAGCACATCGATCTTGACAAAAAATGTGCCATTTGATATGTTACTTCTACTGGTTGTGAATTCGGTCTGGACCTGGGGAGGTATCGGGGCAAGCTGTAAGGGCACTTTGGAACTCCCATTCACTTAACAGGGCGTTGTATCGTTTCCAACGGTGCGTGCGAAACAACTGCGAATGCTCAGCCTGCTCTTCAATGGCGCGGAATTCTGCGCTGTAGCCTGCTGTTGCGGAAATACGAGCGAAGTACTCTGCCAAATGTTCGGCGATGGCGATTGCGTCAGTACAAAGTGTACCCCGAAGAGAAAGGCAAGGGACAGACGCATGAGGGCGAAAGCCAAAAATGCGCCGAACCCGCGACCACACCTGAGATGGGGAGGTGCGAGAACCTATGGTGGCAACATATCGTTCCCAGCAGTCCTGGGCCCGCGGCCGTTTAAAGGTAACCAGATTCAATAGGGAAGGATGACGTCGGTGTCGTTGCAGAGCTCGCCGGCGGTCCTGGGTAGCTTCTGCAACCTCTGGTGTCCACCAAGGGACTGACTTACGCCTTAGGATACTGGAAGACCAGGGGAGAGTTGCCTCGGCAGCAGAAACAATGGCCATAGTGACCTCGTCCACCATCAAATCAATGGCACCAGGAAGCGGAGCGATGGCCGTAGTAGCTGAGGAGTAGGCTGCCCAGTCAGCTCCACGAAGAGACCATCGTGGCAGTTGGTCAGGGGGTTGGGATTGAAGCAGAGAAACCAGGATAGGAAAGTGGTCGCTACCACAGAGATCGTCGTGGACCCTCCAACTGAGGTATGGAAGAAGACCTGGGCTATTAAGAGAGGTCAATGGCCGAGTATGTGCCATAGGCAACCTAAAATATGTGGGAGCACCAGTGTTAAGGAGGTAAATGTCCTGCTGTGGCAAGAGAGCCTCAACGTTCCTACCCTGGCCCGAGATCAGGGCCCCACCCCATAAAGGGTGGTGGGCATTGAAGTCCCCCAAAAACAGGAATGGCGGGGAGGGGGGGCTGGGCGAATCAGGCAGCTAGGTTGGCAAGAGGGACAACCTCATCCGGGGGAAGTTAGAGGGAACAGATGGTAAACTCCATTCCTGCCCGGATTCTAACAGCACAGCCTCAAGACCGTGTGAAGTGGCACTGGGGCACTAGGAACAGAAGCCAGAAAAAAAAAAACAATCACCAGCCTGTTATGACAACGCTATTGAAGACACGATTTTACTTGCAGTGGACGCGTGCATGCAATAATGAAATCAAATTCAATTTTTTGTGTAATTCAGTTTGACTAGTTGCGCGCAGTGAGACTGGAGGACATGGCATCAGTGCACCTAAGTCCGCGTGTGAATAAGCGGAGATTAGTTACGATTTTGCGGTACGACTAGGTGAGATTTATGCACGGACGCGATTTGGATCGAGGTTCACGTCTGCTGCACAGTTGTCACGAGTTTTCAACTGTGGTCTACTTCATTTAAGACATGTCACGAAATCAGTTGCTGAACTTTGAGAGACGTCGGTATGGTCATCGCTGTGTCATCCGTTGTGTTAACGAGATACAGACACTTACTTATTCGAGGTGGATCATTTTTTCGTTATTTCACCACGCGGACCTAACCTTCAAATCTTCTCAAGTAGGGCATTTGGCCGAAGTGATTAAAGTTTATGATTCACCTGTGACGATTTCTAGTCATGTATCAGCCCATTCCTTCTAATCAATCTGCTTTTAAGCTGCGACACTTGCTGAACGCCTTTTGGATAAATAAACTTGCTGGAAGTTCATTAGCTTGGAACTTGCTACTGCTGCCACCGTATTCGATAGTTGGAACATATTTCAATTATGTGTTGTCATCCTTGGAAATTTAACATCTAAAGGCCACACATCGTTCCACAACCATATTTTGATTATATCGCTACAAGCCAGGGTTATCAAGATATATAGATCGGTTGGAGCTGGAATATTATCATTGGATAACGAATTGACGCATGGTGCAGGGAATGGCAATTGAATCTCAATGTAGACAAGTGTAATGTGCTGCGAATACACAGAAAGATAGATCCTTTATCATTTAGCTACAAAATAGCAGGTCAGCAACTGGAAGCAGTTAATACCATAAATTATCTGGGAGTACGCATTAGGAGTAATTTAAAATGGAATGATCATATAATGTTGAGCGTCGGTAAAGCAGATGGCAGACAGATTCATTGGAAGAATCCTAAGGAAATGCAATCCGAAAACAAAGGAAGTAGGTTACAGTACGCTTGTTCGCCCACTGCTTGAATACTGCTCAGCAGTGTGGGATCCGTACCAGATAGGGTTGATAGAAGAGATAGAGAGGATCCAACGGAGAGTTGCGCGCTTCGTTACAGGATCATTTAGTAATCGCGAAAGCGTTACGGAGATGATAAACTCCAGTGGAAGACTCTGCAGGAGAGACGCTCAGCAGCTCGGTACGGGCTTTAGTCAAAGTTTCGAGAACATACCTTCACCGAAGAGTCAAGCAGTATATTGCTCCCTCCTACGTATATCTCGCGAAGAGACCATGAGGATAAAATCAGAGAGATTAGAGCCCACACAGAGGCATACCGACAATCCTTCTTTCCACGAACAATACGAGACTGGAATAGAAGGGAGAACCGATAGAGGTACTCAAGGTACCCTCCGCCACACACCGTCAGGTGGCTTGCGGAGTATGGATGTAGATGTAGATGTAGAAATGGAGTTACTGAAGAGAATCAGTGGCATGTCTAGGATGGGGGATCATATGCGAAAAGATACTTAAAGAATGTGCAGGAGTAAGCAGCACACCTGTAGTTACTGTTGAGACGAAATCTCTACCGTATTATCTACGCCTCTAACAATTGTATACATATATGGCCGGAAAAGGGATGGAAATGTATTCCACACACAGAATAAAATGAGGATATCATCCTAGAAAATTGCACGAAGGCGATAGTGATGTGATTATTACATAAAAATCAGTAATAGTTTCAGGTGGTTTAAAAACGGGTATGTTTCCAACGTTCAAGCGAAATACGCTGAGATGCTGCACGGAATAATCTCAGAACCAACAGCCATATGATTCCAGTTGTGATCGACCACACGGTTCTGACAGTTACATCTGAGTGCCATGTCTTCACGTCTCCTGAATTTTCATTCCTCTTTCACTCTGAATTCTATCCGAAAAACTTTACAATTGTTTTTTCAGATGCAAGTCATGTTGCGTGAGGTGCAGAATTAGTAATCTAGTCAGTTTATTGTAAGCGGCATAGGCTTTGAAATAATAATTTAAGCTCCATCAGCTGATTCAGTTTCTTTGCTCTACCTGCTGATTCTTATACAAGCTCTGACAATAAGGAATTGCAATGACCTGGCGATCTTCCTTTTTAAGTCCTGGCAAGTCCTAGGCCGCGACTGCTTCGTCGTTCATTGTCGTAAAAAGAGAATCTACAGTGGCCTTACGCGGTTTATGAAGTATTCGTCCGTGCAAGTGCACAATTGCCCACACGTGTGAGACAAAAATAGGCAACCTCTCTGACCTTTAACGAGTGAAAAAATGTTGGAGCACGTGTAACGAATACCGACAGGTAGTTCGTTGTATCAATGGCGGTAACACCCAAGGTATTCCGGACAAAATATCACGGCAGAGTAAATACATGCTCACTGATGGAGATTACTACAAGAACTCGTAGGTAACAGTGTGATGGAAGTGACGTCAGCGCTCAGTATTTCAAACCGCCTCTTTCTCGTATCATAGTACGAAGCGACTTGCATGAACTTAATATAAGCAGTCGGATAGCAACAGGTATGGCAATATACACTCCTGGAAATGGAAAAAAGAACACACTGACACCGGTGTGTCAGACCCACCATACTTGCTCCGGACACTGCGAGAGGGCTGTACAAGCAATGATCACACGCACGGCACAGCGGACACACCAGGAACCGCGGTGTTGGCCGTCGAATGGCGCTAGCTGCGCAGCATTTGTGCACCGCCGCCGTCAGTGTCAGCCAGTTTGCCGTGGCATACGGAGCTCCATCGCAGTCTTTAACACTGGTAGCATGCCGCGACAGCGTGGACGTGAACCGTATGTGCAGTTGACGGACTTTGAGCGAGGGCGTATAGTGGGCATGCGGGAGGCCGGGTGGACGTACCGCCGAATTGCTCAACACGTGGGGCGTGAGGTCTCCACAGTACATCGATGTTGTCGCCAGTGGTCGGCGGAAGGTGCACGTGCCCGTCGACCTGGGACCGGACCGCAGCGACGCACGGATGCACGCCAAGACCGTAGGATCCTACGCAGTGCCGTAGGGGACCGCACCGCCACTTCCCAGCAAATTAGGGACACTGTTGCTCCTGGGGTATCGTCGAGGACCATTCGCAACCGTCTCCATGAAGCTGGGCTACGGTCCCGCACACCGTTAGGCCGTCTTCCGCTCACGCCCCAACATCGTGCAGCCCGCCTCCAGTGGTGTCGCGACAGGCGTGAATGGAGGGACGAATGGAGACGTGTCGTCTTCAGCGATGAGAGTCGCTTCTGCCTTGGTGCCAATGATGGTCGTATGCGTGTTTGGCGCCGTGCAGGTGAGCGCCACAATCAGGACTGCATACGACCGAGGCACACAGGGCCAACACCCGGCATCATGGTGTGGGGAGCGATCTCCTACACTGGCCGTACACCACTGGTGATCGTCGAGGGGACACTGAATAGTGCACGGTACATCCAAACCGTCATCGAACCCATCGTTCTACCATTCCTAGACCGGCAAGGGAACTTGCTGTTCCAACAGGACAATGCACGTCCGCATGTATCCCGTGCCACCCAACGTGCTCTAGAAGGTGTAAGTCAACTACCCTGGCCAGCAAGATCTCCGGATCTGTCCCCCATTGAGCATGTTTGGGACTGGATGAAGCGTCGTCTCACGCGGTCTGCACGTCCAGCACGAACGCTGGTCCAACTGAGGCGCCAGGTGGAAATGGCATGGCAAGCCATTCCACAGGACTACACCCAGCATCTCTACGATCGTCTCCATGGGAAAATAGCAGCCTGCATTGCTGCGAAAGGTGGATATACACTGCACTAGTGCCGACATTGTGCATGCTCTGTTGCCTGTGTCTATGTGCCTGTGGTACTGTCAGTGTGATCATGTGATGTATCTGACCCCAGGAATGTGTCAATAAAGTTTCCCCTTCCTGGGACAATGAATTCACGGTGTTCTTATTTCAATTTCCAGGAGTGTATTCATAGCTTCGCTGTTTTAGCAATTTTTTAGAAAATAGACAATTAATTTAGTACCTTCCCTTCCTCATGTTTACTATCACTTTCCATGTTTTCATAAAAAGCTGCAAACAAAAACAAAGCAATGTTTTTTTTTTCTCATTTGCACACAGTGATTATAATTAGCTTCCATAACTGGAAGTCAACCACAAGAAAATATGCTTTTATATCGCTGTACACTTTTCGTGTCGTTGAAAACGTAGGCAGTTATCTGGATCGAAACGCATTTGCAATTTAGTTTGCTTTGTACATCTGTGTACAGTTCATTACAAAGATATCGAGGAGTCATTTTTACTTGCGGCATTTTATGTCCGATTTTCGCTTTGGTACTGAAATGTTAGTTTGCACAGTTACGATGTATTCCACCGTTTGGCACTGATGACTTTCGTGGCATTACAAATTTCTTGAAGCGAAATACGACACTATATAGCACCAATATTTTGTGTGCGCGCGCGTGTATTTTGTGTGTGCAGTGTTGCCAACTCAACCCCTTCTTTCAGCACACATCATCTTCATTTCTTTAGAAATAAAATACTTACACTGGATAGAATTACCCCTTGGCCCGATAGTAAGCAACCACCGTATATAAGCCGTACACTGAGTGATACTGACGTATAACACACTGACACCTGATATACCGGCAGCGTATTTTCGCTTATGCACCCTCTTTACTATCAGTATCGGTATTCACATCACTCCCACCGTTTTCTTTTCATTTGCTTCCCACAGTTAGCCATCCTCGCTGCCATCCACAGCATTTCTTGGACCCCTTTATGATGGACTGATGATATAGAGGGCATTTTAATCTAGTTATTTTACATTTTAGAATTTTGGAAAAATGTTTTAAATATTCAGTTAAATTTAACCCTAAGATTTAAGTCTTAGTAGCAGATGTTACTTTCCCCACAGAATCTCATACGCAATATTTTCAGAACCTGATGTACATATCAAGCTCTCTCTGAAAATTATGCGTAAAGGTCAACAAATTTTTTGAGTGGGCTTAAAGCAACCCCGTCCCCCCTTGGTAGTACACGTTGGAAGTGTACTGATCTTGCCAAGGCTGTGTTAAAAGCTATTTTCATGTTCTGGACCCTGCTAACATACCCTCTTCAAAAAGTGAGGTATTAATATAAAACAACCACCATTAAAGAATTTTTTTTAATGCACTTTGTGGGAACTGCGTTGGTATTACTAGAATTAATTTTACCTGACAGTGTAAGGGCATTTTTCTTGGGAGCCAATCTGAAAAAATTTTTCGTGGGTTGTCCTTTAACGGCTCGTTTATGCCCAAATCTAGCACCTGCAGTTTTAAACTCATTCCTCTGTAGGGTACATTACTACTGGGTCTACCTTTTGCTTCAGCAGTTAAATGTTCAAAACCAGTATGGCTTTCCTAGCAAGCAGCACCCCACGCACGGAATAGAGAATAAACAGAATGGAAACTCTGCTGCATTCCATGCGCTAGAAAGTAGTGCGCACGCGGGAAGTCTGCCGTGTTGAAACTGAGTAAACAGCTATGACTCAAACCAAAGCCGAACGGATACGTTTTGTTTATTTTATTAATAATGTATTTCAGCCGCTGGGCTTGCTTACATGTAAACAGCTGTTTGATTTACTGGAAGTCAGAAATATAAAATGAGCAGTAGTAAGAGAGACGACCACAAAGGAAAGTAACGAGGCGGTTCCCACGAAGCGGCTGACAGTAGCAGCACACGGGAAAAATTAGTGTCGCGATTTTCTTGCTGTAAACAATAAGAGTTCACTAAACCGTAAAAGGTACTGTATGTAAATGAAGCAGAGCTACGTCAACTCCTGGAGTTAGTTTGTCGGTACAAGTTCTCCTTTAAAAAATCAAAAGCTACTTGTTTTGCATTCGCACGTTTTCTTCGCTACTGTATAATCCCTTATTTAATTCTGAGGATACTAAATGGCGCACAAATATTGATTTTTTTCACATCTTACAGTTTCCTGTTACAGCTCGATGATGATGTATTTTTTTCGATATTGGTCATAGTTACTGTCCTACTGAATCTGTTACTACTCTTCACAAAAAAATATGAGGGGTTTGCAGTAAAAATGTGGTCGCTGGCTACTTTACGTTTGGCTCATTTTAGGTGACACGTTGCTGTGAACTAAATGTAGCTCAAATATCGAGGTTGCTTTTCTAATTGGCAGGAAATCCCAGTCTGACTAAAGTAATGAGAACACGTAAGTATTATTCACCTTACATAATACGTTAGTGTGTGCTTATAGGTCTGTGCCCAATTCAAATCATCCATATAAATTAAATTTTAAAGCAGCTTACTGTCTTTATTTAAAGTAACAGCTACGTTACTTGAAAGTACTGCGAATATCTTGGCATCGGCTGTGTTAGACACAGATGATGTACCTATTTGCGACATCTGAAAATTTGTGCCGGACTGGGAATCGAACCAGGGTTTCGCGTTTATCACGAGCGGTCGCCTTAACCAGTTTGCTATCCGTGCAGGCCAATTTACAGTAAACTCTCAATTATCTGCGAGAGGATTATCCGCTCATCGTTTTAGCCGCTGAAAACTTGCTTTTACCCGGGAGTGGTCGCCGGTGAGCGACAATGTCACGTTACAGCACGAGTGTAGGGCACAAATGCACTGCTCGAGCACCTCACGCGCTTTACTGTTGTGTTAGTACCGAAAAATGTCTGAAAAGCGAAAACGTGTTGTGCTGACGATACAGCAGTAACTGGGAATCCTAAACAAACTCTAAGGTCATATTGATACGCGGAATCTGGCACTTATTTACAATGTGTGTGGAACTACGATCCGTGATATTCGGAAAAAAAAGGATAAAATAATTCAGTTTGCTAGCAGTTCTGATTCATCTACAGGTTTGTCAAAGCGGAAGATTATGAAAATTTCTACGTACGCACAACTGGATGAAGCCGTATTGGAATGGTTTCAGCAGAAGAGAGCTGAGGGCACCCGAGCATCTGGCTCAATATGCGCCAAACAGACCCAATTTCTCTTCCAACCTTAGGGACTGAAGGAGATTTTAATGAATCTTCCGGTACGCTAACAAGATTTAAAAAGTGTAATGGTATCCGGGTGATTTCCGTCAGAGAAGAAAAGTTATGAGCAGATAAGAAGCGTGCTTCTCAATTTTTTATTTATTTCCAGGAGTTTGTTACAAGAGAAAATTTAGAGCTGGAAATATACAAACGCGGACGAAACAGGCTGTTTTGGAAGCGTCTAGCAACAAAAACTTTAGCTTTCGAGACTGAGCGCAGTGAGCCTGGTTATATAAATAATGAAAGGAATGGGTAACTGTGTCGAGTTGTGCTAATGGTAGGGGATCACAAAGTTAAGCTTCGTATAAGAGGTACAGCTAAAAAACCGCGCTGTTTCAAAAGAGAAGAAACTCGCAATTTACCTGTCCATTAATTTCACTAACAAGGAGCTTGGGTGGACTGCGCAATATTTCAAACGTAGTTCCATAATTACTTTGTGCCACAGGTGCGAGGCCATTTAACGTTGAAGAGTCTACCTGCAAGGGCTGTATTGTTACTGGACAATGCACCATCGCATCCAATGAACTTTTTCTGAAATTGGGGATTGCATTCGTAAAATATTTGCACCTTAATGTGACCGCTTGAACTCAGCCATTGGATGACGGTGTCACTGCTGCCGTGAAGAACATTTATAGCGGAAATCTGCAACAAAAATTTTCAAACATTTGACTGTGATAGACAGTTTATGAGTGTCAAACGCGTGGCGTGAAGTAAATCCATCAACCATAGCCAATTCATGGAAAAAACGCCAATTCTAAAATTGATGACATCATTGTGTGTGGCTACGACCTCCTGTAGGGTAGACCGTTTGCCTGGTGCAAGTCTTTTGAGTTGAGGCCACTTCGGCGATTTGCGTGTTGATGGGGATGAGATGATGATGGACAATAGCCAGTCCCTGAGCGAAAAAATCTCCGACCCAGGCCCCTTGGCATGATATTCCGTCACGCTCACTACTCAGCTACTGGGGCGGACATGAAATCAGTGATTCCGATGAAGACCGCTCATTACCAACGTTAGCTGCTGTTTCTATTAGTATTCCAGGAAGTGAAACTGTTGACAACGAAAATATTTCTGAATGGTTCGATGTGGACCGCAGAGAGCCATGTCATGAGACGTTGAGTGACGGTGCTATTGTTCAGCGACTACAAGTGAAATCCGTGGAAGTGAATGACAATGAGGGAGGTGACGACATTCCTCTAACTCCAGAAACAGTAATCATTCACGCACCAGCGCTTCACTGGGCGGAAGGGTTCTTGGACTACCTGGAACAGCAAGAAGATACTCCCTTTCTGACAAGTTGGTGATGTGTGAATCCGTAGTGTGATTTGTAAAAGACAAGCTATTTCATTGAGACAAATTACACTCCTGGAAATTGAAATAAGAACACCGTGAATTCATTGTCCCAGGAAGGGGTAACTTTATTGACACATTCCTGGGGTCAGATACATCACATGATCACACTGACAGAACCACAGGCACATAGACACAGGCAACAGAGCATGCACAATGTCGGCACTAGTACAGTGTATATCCACCTTTCGCAGCAATGCAGGCTGCTATTCTCCCATGGAGACGATCGTAGAGATGCTGGATGTAGTCCTGTGGAACGGCTTGCCATGCCATTTCCACCTGGCGCTTCAGTTGGACCAGCGTTCGTGCTGGACGTGCAGACCGCGTGAGACGACGCTTCATCCAGTCCCAAACATGCTCATTGGGGGACAGATCCGGAGATCTTGCTGGCCAGGGTAGTTGACTTACACCTTCTAGAGCACATTGGGTGGCATGGGATACATGCGGACGTGCATTGTCCTGTTGGAACAGCAAGTTCCCTTGCCGGTCTAGGAATGGTAGAACGATGGGTTCGATGACGGTTTGGATGTACCGTGCACTATTCAGTGTCCCCTCGACGATCACCAGTGGTGTACGGCCAGTGTAGGAGATCGCTCCCCACACCATGATGCCGGGTGTTGGCCCTGTGTGCCTCGGTCGTATGCAGTCCTGATTGTGGCGCTCACCTGCACGGCGCCAAACACGCATACGACCATCATTGGCACCAAGGCAGAAGCGACTCTCATCGCTGAAGACGACGCGTCTCCATTCGTCCCTCCATTCACGCCTGTCGCGACACCACTGGAGGCGGGCTGCACGATGTTGGGGCGTGAGCGGAAGACGGCCTAACGGTGTGCGGGACCGTAGCCCAGCTTCATGGAGACGGTTGCGAATGGTCCTCGCCGATACCCCAGGAGCAACAGTGTCCCTAATTTGCTGGGAAGTGGCGGTGCGGTCCCCTACGGCACTGCGTAGGATCCTACGGTCTTGGCGAGCATCCGTGCGTCGCTGCGGTCCGGTCCCAGGTCGACGGGCACGTGCACCTTCCGCCGACCACTGGCGACAACATCGATGTACTGTGGAGACCTCACGCCCCACGAGTGGAGCAATTCGGCGGTACGTCCACCCGGCCTCCCGCATGCCCACTATACGCCCTCGCTCAAAGTCCGTCAACTGCACATACGGCTCACGTCCACGCTGTCGCGGCATGCTACCAGTGTTAAAGACTGCGATGGAGCTCCGTATGCCACGGCAAACTGGCTGACACTGACGGCGGCGGTGCACAAATGCTGCGCAGCTAGCGCCATTCGACGGCCAACACCGCGGTTCCTGGTGTGTCCGCTGTGCCGTGCGTGTGATCATTGCTTGTACAGCCCTCTCGCAGTGTCCGGAGCAAGTATGGTGGGTCTGACACACCGGTGTCAATGTGTTCTTTTTTCCATTTCCAGGAGTGTAATTCAAGAATATTTTGCTTCGAAGTAATGTAGTCTAATACGAAATTGCACTCTATTCTTTGCAAGTCCCGTATTTTCACACATAATACGATGAAGAATGTAGAATTTACAATAAACATTTACGTGATTTTAATTATGAATAATTTTTAACAACTCTAATACATTACCATGTACTTTAATTGCGGGTTATCCGCGGAATTCGATTATCTGCTGTTGTCTAGTCCCCAATTACCGCTGATAATCGAGAGTGAACAGTATTTTGAATTAATTTCGGACGGCTGTCAAACTTCATTAATGACTGTTCATCCAGATATGCAAGTAAATAATACCCATGTGTCACATTGAGGCTGAAAACGTGAATGAAAATTCCAGCAATGGTACAAACACAAACTCTTGTAGATAGAACAGCTGTTTCTGTTGGAAGTGAAGTTGATGTATCAGAAAAGAAAAATTAAGAAGTACGATAAAATTACTGCAAGGAAAAAAAACGATATTTACAATATAAACTAGCTTCATTGTCATATGAAGCTAAATGCAATGGCTGCTCACTGAAAAGCTTCAGAGATAAGCTTTTAACTAAAGATTTATAGCAAACTGTTATTATTAGGTTTCCTTTTCGTAGTTTTTCTTCGTGTAGTTCGTTGGAATAGTTCCCTTTCGTAAGAATTTCCATTTCGAGCCGTATTACTAAGGAGCATTCGTCTCGCGTTTACCCGGTTTCAATATGGCATCGAGCACAACTATTGACTTTATACGTATCGAAGGAGCCGCTTCTGTTTTCCTTTCTATATACTGTCTATTCTGCGACACCGCGAATACCGGTGCTCCCCTGGCTAACGTTAGAGGGCATTGCCCGCTTAGCTAATACGCAACAGTTTGAGGCAGACTGCCTCCGCGAGGCCCGAATGCGAAAGAAAAACTCGCAAGAAGTGCCCTACGGCCCAACTTATTTACGTTAAGTCTAAACTGTCATTCCTGGGCTATTCATCCGTCCTCTACACGTCTCCCTGCTGTTCGCTACAGCATGCTGCCGTTGCTATCTTCTTACAGACAACCATGTCATCTGCGAACAGCGTTATGGAGCTCCCGATGTTATGCACTTCATCATTTATATACTGTTTACTGTACATAGCAGAGGTCCTATCACACTTCCTTGGAGTAGTCCCGAATTTACCTTTACATCCGTCGATTATGTTCCGGTAAGAGCAATCTTGAATTGAGTCTCAAATCTGGCCCGACACTCTGTGAACCCTTGCTTTTTCCACTAAACGGCAGTGTGGGATTGTGTCAAGTACCTTACTGAGATAACACTGCATTAACCCGTGCGCCTGTGTAGACAGCACCCTGGATCTAACAGAGAGCTGAGTTTCGCAAGATCTCTGTTCGCGGAATCTATGTTGATTTCCATAGGGGAGATTTTCTTTCAATCATAAACGCTCCAATTCGTGAGCGGAAAATATGTCCTATAATTCTAAAACTAACTGATATATACTTATATGGATATGGTGCCTGTTCTTTTGGACCACATCCATGTAAGTATATAGTTCTGGCAATACCGGCTATGACCTCCTCCTCCTCCAGTGCGGATGACCACATATTACCCGAACTCTTACGGGGCTTGGAAAGTATGTCTTCCACGAGCAATGAGTGTGTTGGGTAGGGACACTACAAATGTAGTGTGTGGACATAGGTGAGAATGTGGGACTCGCGGGAGGCGTGCGCGAGATAGTCCCTGCAGTCGCACTATCCTCTGTGCCCTCGGTGGCTCAGATGGATAGAGCGTCTGCCATGTTAGCAGGAGATCCCGGATTCGAGTCCCGGTCGCGGCACACATTTTCACCTATCCCCGATGATATATACCAACGCCTGTCAGCATACGAAGGTATTAACATATAATTCTAAAAATAGATTGACGTCAGCAACGTAGGCCTACTATTATAATGAGGTGTCAAAATTAATGGTATATCGTCATGCACGTGTACAGATGGCCGTAGTATCGCGTACACAACGTATGGAAGGGCAGTGTACTGGCGGGGCTGTCATTTGTGCTCAGGTGATTCATATGAAAATGTTTCTGACGGCAGCCGCGCGACGGGAATTAACAGACTTTGAACGCCGAACGGTAGACTTCTTAAGCAACAGAACTCTATGGTGAGTGTTCATCGGAGGTGAGGGTATCATCTGGAGTGCCCCAGGGAAGTGTGGTAGGTCCGCTGTTGTTTTCTATCTACATGAATGATCTTTTGGATAGGGTGGATAGCAATGTGCGGCTGTTTGCTGATGACGCTGCGGTGTACGTGAAGGTGTCGTCGTTGAGTGACTGTACGAGGATACAAGATGACTGACAGGATTTGTGATTGGTGTAAAGAATGGCAGCTAACTCTAAATATAGATAAATGTAAATTAATGGAGATGAATATGAAAAAGAATCCCGCAATGTTTGAATACTCCATTAGCAGTGAAGCAATTGACACAGTCACATCGATTAATTATTAGGGCGTAACATTGCAGAGCGATATGAAGTTGTACAAGCATGTAATGGCAGTTGTGGGAAGGCGGATAGTCGTCTTCGGTTCATTGGTATAATTTTGGGAAGATGTGGTTCATCTGTAAAGGAGACCGCTTATAAAACGCTAATACGACCTATTCTTGAGTACTGCTCGAGCTTTTGGGATCCCTATCATGTCGGATTGAGGGAGGGCATAGAAGCAATTCAGAGGCGGGCTGCTAGATTTGTTACTGGTAGGTTTGATGCGGGCGGGAGCTGGAGTTTGGAGGAAAGTAGGCGTTCTTTTAGTGAATCGCTATTGAGGAGATTTAGAGAACCAGCACTTGAGGCTGACTGCAGTACAAGTTTACTGCCGCCAACTTATATTTGGCGGAAAGACCACAAAGATAAGGTAAGAGAGATTAGGGCTCGTACAGAGGCATATAGGCAGTCATTTTTCCCTCGTTCTGTTTGGGAGTGGAACAGGGAGAGAAGATGCTAGTTGTGGTACGAGGTACCTTCCGCCACGCACCGTATGGTGGATTGCGGAGTATGTATGTAGATAGATGTAGATGTACTTGGAGCTAGAGGCTTGGGACATTCAATTTACGAAATCGTTACGGAATTTTACATTACGATATATATAGCTCAAGAGTGTACCGAGAATACCAAATTTCAGGCGTTACCTCTCGCCACCGACAACGCAGTGGCCGACGGCCTTCACTTAACGACCCAAAGCAGCGGCGTTTACGTCGAGTTATCAGTGCTAACGTACAAGCAAAACTGCGAGAAACAACAGCAGAAATCAATGTGGGGCGCACGACGAACGTATCCGCAAGAATATGGCAGCGAGTTGGGCGTTAACGGGCGCAGACGAACAACGCGAGTGCCTTTGCTAACAACACGACTTCGCCTCCAGTGCCTCTGGTGGGTCGTGACTATAACGGCTGGACCCTAGACGGCTGGAGAACTATGGCCTTGTCAGATGAGTCCCGACTTCGGTTGCTAAGTGGTGATGGTGGGGTTCGAGTGTGACGCAAACACCGCGAAGCCGTGGACACAAGTCGTCAACAAGGCACTTTGCAAGCTGGTGGTGGTTCTATAGTGGAATGGGTTGTGTTCATACGGAATGGTCTGGGTCCTCTCGTCCAACTGAAACGATCGTTGGCTGGAAATGGTTAAGTTTGGCTACTTTGAGATCACTTGCTTCATGTTCCCGAACAACGATGGAAGTTTTATGGATGTTAATGCGCCATGTCACCGGGCCACAATTGTTCGCGATTGGTTTGAAGGATGTTCTGGGCAATTCGAACGAACAACATGTATCCCACTTAATATTTATGGGTTTTTATCGATGTGTCAGTTTGTGAACATAATGCTGCACTGCACCACTTTCGCAATTATGGATGGCTGCGGAGGTAGCGTGGTTCAGTATTTCTTCAGAGAACTTCGAACGACTTCTTGAGTCCACGCTACATAGAGTTCCTGCACTACGCGGGCAAAAGGAGGTCCGACACGGTATCAGATGGTATCCCGTGACTCCTGTCAGTGTATGTTCGTCTATTCTACGAGTCTCGTTAACCCTTATTTGGCAATCACACGTCGGCGAGCGGGTGCCCCGCGTCACATATGGGACCTTGACCTCGGGAAGATGAATGGTGCCCTGCCCCCAGATGTCGTCAGCGACGCAGCGGGAAAGATTCAATCTGGCGGCCAGCATAATACGCTGTCACCGAGTCGTTTTTCGACATTCGCTTTCGCAAGGGGGTTCATATCCCGCGAGGTCAGCAGTGAAGCCATTGTGCAGGTTGGAGAAACGACGAGTGCGCGTTACCGGCGAGATTTCAGCTTTTGCGTCTGTCCATATGGATGCACGCACAGCCGAGTCGCTGGAGCGCCGCCAAGGGTCGGGGCAGAGATGCCAGCCGAAGCACTTTTAATCCGGCAGTACAGAGGAAAGGAGCAGCAGCAGCAGCAGCAGCAGCAGCAGACGCCGTCGCGGACGAGTGGGTGGAAGGAACAATGAAGAGGGAGAGCCAGGCTGTTCTCCCGGGGCGCTGCTGGCTGGGCGTGGCCCGCCGACGCTGCCGCCAATCAATAGGGCGGATGGCGTCGCCATGGAGACACGCCCCGGGCCGAGGCAGCCGGGCCAGCGCAAGATCCGGAGGCGCGCTCCGCTTTTGTTCCTCCGCGCTAATTCGCGTCCTCGGCTGTAGCCGCCTCGAGGCTGCCGGGCAGCCGCCTGCGTTAACTACTCGCTAGTGCCGCCGAGGGGCGTGTGCCTCTATTACCGAACTAGCTGAGAAACCCCGCTTTGTCCAGATATTTATTTATAGCTATACCAGACACTTCGTAGACGTGGGGTTTATTTTTGACTTCTAAAGCTTCGTTGTAACGAGGGTGATCAAAAAGTAGCAGCCAACTATTTTTATATACATATTTCACTTACAGATACAAACAAGATGTCATTTTACAACGCAGCGACCCTCTTTTTCGATATACCGGGTGATTAAAAAGTCAGTATAAATTTGAAATCTTAATAAACCACGGAATAATGTAGATAGAGGTAAAAATTGACATACATGTTTGGAATGACATGGGGTTTTATTAGAAAAAAAACCATATTGCTAGACGCGTGAGATTTCTTGCGCGCCTCGTTTGGTGGTGATCGTATGCTCAGCCGCCACTTTCGTCATGTTTGGCCTCCCAGGTTCCCAGACCTCAGTCCGTGCGATTATTGGATTTGGGGTTACCTGAAGTCGCAAGTGTATCCTGATCGACCGACATCTCTAGGGATGCTGAAAGACAACATCCGACGCCAATGCCTCACTATAACTCCAGACATGCTTTACAGTGCTGTTCACAACACTATTCCTCGACTACAGCTATTGTTGAGGAATGATGGTGAACATATTGAGCATTTCCTGTAAAGATCATCATCTTTGCTTTGTCTTACTTTGTTATTCTAATTATTGCTATTCTCATCAGATGAAGCGCCATCTGTCGGACATTTTTTTCAACGTTTGTATTTTTTGGTTCTAATAAAACCCCATTTCATTCCAAGCATGTGTGTCAATTTGTACCTCTATCTACACTATTCCGTGATTTATTCAGTTTTCAAATTTATACTGACTTTTTGATCACCCGGTACTTCTCATACGTTGCACCAACTGCAGCGGCGGCGTGGGTGGCGCGCGTTGTCGTCAAAGGTAACAACGCCGCCTGTAGACAGAAGTTCTCTGCGACGGCACCGTATTGCTGACTTAAGCTCTTTCTCCGGCGTGGCGCTGTGCTGGGCACTGTTCACTGTGTCACAACTTTGCTGATAGTTCCCCAAAATCGGCCCATTCATATTCCTGAAGAGTGTGGAAAGGACCTTTCCAGAAGAGAGCTGAGACTTTGATTTCTTCTTACCTGTGGAAGATGTGTATTACCATTCTTAAGACTTTTCTTTTGCTTTCTGGTTCAGAACAGGTTTCGTCTCCTTTGACGATACGCGTCAAAAAGTCTTGTCCTCCAATCATTGCGTGTTCACCAATGAGCAACCTCGGCACCCGTCGTTCACACAGAAAATAGTATTCGAGAACTTCACCAATAATTGTATGAGCGAATCTACACAGACTGGCTAAAACTTCCGCAGAAATGCACCGGTTCTCACGAATCGCTGGGTCAGCGCGTCCCACATTCTCGTTAGTAATGGCCGTGCTGGGACGACCAGAGCGTTGCTCACATGAGACTGACGTACGTCCACTTTTAATGGCATCTACCCACTCGTACACTCTTCACTCACTAATGCAGCTATCTCCATACCTTACCAACATCCTTCTACGGATTTGTCGACGTTTTACGCCCTCCATATAGAAGAATAGTATTGCTCGCTGCTGTTCTACGGTGCACAAAGTTAAGGACACGGCCATTTCTTTTAACTGCCTTTCCCATTTGTTTGTCATACTATCTGTTGGCATATGCCCGAACTTTCTCAAAGCATGCATATTCACTTCCCGAGAGTTTCAAACGCCCGACTTGTTAATTGCATTTAATACTGATATGATAGTATTAACCGCAGCGTCTGGCCTTGTGCTTTGTTTATGGTCATGGCATAACATAAGCACACCGTAAACTTTACACATTTAAAGCTATTGGTAAACTGTTTGGAGTAAGCGTAATTCCGAGAGCAAAAACAAACTCACTTGCGCCGATTTCAGCAAAAATTTCCGCTTCTATGGTGCTTACGTTGTAGAGAAGTAACTTGAAGCCTCTGTGAGTGAAGGATTCTGAGAAGTGAGAACTACGTCGCGCCACGCTTTCGGAAGGATTTTCCTAGCAACGAGTTAAAGCCTGGTGTTCTTGAGCTGCAGCAAGAGCCTGATGATTTCCAGCTGCAGCAAATCTCACCCCGCGATCTTCACTGGATTCTCGAGAACACACAGTACTCACTTTTTTAACCATTCTAGTACATTCAGAAAGACTAACGTTTCGTAAACGGAACTAAATCAAAATATGTTGCGTAGGCAGCCAGATCAAAAAAGGCAAACTTCATGGATTAGTTTCTCCTAGCAAAGAATATAAATTAAACCTATCGAAAGAAGCAACGTAATGCTGTTAAGTCCTTAACATACAAAGCGGAATCAGTATATCCGCATATCCTGTCTAAATAAATTCGCTGTTAGTTTACACTCGTAAAGACAGGATTGCGACGCTTAATTCTGGCACAGACGCAAACTTCCGAAAATACATCAGTCAATGAGCTACAAAACCTAACAGCGCCATCTATTGCTTCTGTCAATGCAATCAAATGCTTCTTTGGTGTAGTACACTCTCACGAGTAAACATACGAGTAGAACCTCTAGATAAAACGTTAAATCGCGATATCTGTTTTCCTTGTGATCCGATGTTTATGAGAAAGCCTACATGTTGCCACCAAGGTAAGCCCGAGTTAACGGTGAAAAGGCTCCGAAACTTCGTCTGGTAGCTTTGGAGATTAGCGTGTTCAGGCAGGCAGACAGACAGACAGACAGACAGACACGACACGACACGACACGACGGTTTTACAGGCTTACTATCAGCAGCAACGACTAACCCGATGCACGGACATCAGATCACAGTTGCAGGTTACCTATCGCGGGCAATAATTTGATTTTCAACACTTCCTATGATTATTGACCGAACTTAAAAATTTAGAATGCTGTTTTAACCTACTCATTGTGAGGTATGATCTTAACTCAGACGTAACACAGTAAGGAGGTACTACAGTTAGGGACAGTGTTATCTGTCGTGAGGTAGCGTACCTCAGAATGTGAAATTTATCCAGATTATATTCATCTAGATTTGAGAATAATGGGGCTTAGCGGCTTGCAACAAACTTTATATGTAATTTCTGACATTTAAGTAACTTTTTCTCGCCGACGCATTTCCCAAAATGACTTCCACTGTTCGTGCAGCAAATCTGCCGCATCACGCAAGATGGTTTAATTTATTAGGTCTTTACTACTTACTCTATACGCAACACCTTTCGCAGACAATATCCACATATACCATTGAAGGTACTGAATGTCCCAGTCATTGTACGACACTTCAGAAGATACGTCCTAAGCATTGAGGCACTTAAAACGGAGCCCAGGTTATCCACACTGTTCTCATCCAGTGTTATACTTAACACACTAATTCGTTTGTAACGTACGCAGAAATTTTTATAATAAAATTGAAAAATACTTATAGATCAGCGTCTAATTGTCTTTCAATCAGTTCGCCACGTGAGAGAAAGCTGTTTGGTTTACAAACAATGGATTAGACGCTGATCTGTAAGTACTTTTCCACTTTATTATAAAAACCTCAATGACCGGTTTAATCTACAACCTACATGTGTGAAAGATAAGCTATATGTGCAAACGAAAAAAATCTTATGATATTTCCGAACTCTCACTAAATATGCTTTGTAACTAGGGTGAAACGCGTCTGATTGCATAAATTAAAGAAGAAGAAAAAGGATGTGCTGCACGCAAAGGTGTTTTTGGTTTGAACAAATGCAATCTGAAACACATACTTCTTCAATATTGCGTTGGTCGCTGTTCCAATGGGAATATGTCGCGAATATACAGTGTAATATGGCACCTCGCATCTCCTGTAATCGGATATATTAGTGTTTGAATACGAACACATGTTTTACTTTCCTGAGCAGACAATATTTAAAAAATATATATAGTAAGAAGATTATTTTAACAAATTTTGTACCTTTCAGTACCAATGAAACATGTTCCCACGACAAGTTACCGGAGCAGCAGAGGAAGTTTGCTGCATACTACTCCTATATATCAACGGCACACTGATATCGTAAACCCTGTTAATGGTTTGGACAATTCTTGTTATTGCAGCTCTTGCACCCGTTGAATGTGCTGTCTTCAAATTTCACTGTTAACGCTCTGCAGCGCTCAGTTGCGCCTGTCCAGTAGGCAACGCAACCAGCAGAGTTGCTAAGCGGGAGAGAGGCTCTATCCACAGACCTGAGGACGTTTTGTAGTTTTTCCGCACTCGTCTTCTGCAACCTCGGATGTACTTACAAATAACCCGGTATTTCCTATCCGTCGTCTCTCTCTCTCTCTCTCTCTCTCTCTCTCTCTCTCTCTCTCTCTCTCTACACCCCCCTCCCCGGACATAGGAAAACCAAAACAGGGCAATTTTTTTTTTTTTTATATTGTGACTTCCGACTACGATACTAATGTTATCAGATCAAAAATAGACATTACATTCTGTGATTTCTTCGTTATGTTTTTGTCTGAGAACATTTGATCCCCCGGACTACTACTTCTCATCACTTGTCTCTCGTCGCCTTATCTGCCTGCACGGATAGCAGAGGGTGATGCTTTTGTACAATTTACATTAATTACGTTTGATTTAAACATGAATCAATGTCGTGTGAGGTAATTATTTCCTGTTGTAACCTTGTTTTTAAATTTTTTTTCATACCCGTTACTAATACGGTGATGCTATTGATCGACAAGTCCGATCCCTTTTACGGCACATGTGCTATCTTCCTGGCTCTCACTGAAATACCTACATCTTTCTCCAAAGTCATGCATCAATATTAGCAAGGGACCGACAGTTACATATTGTGCCGACCCATTACTTCGTCCCTGTCTTAAGGTAAATCCGTCTGCTCTGTTTCTGCTATCATATGGGACAAATAACATTTCATCATTTACTCAAAGAGCTGGAGGAATTATTGACACCACTGTCCGCCCTGTTTCCACCCCTGGTTGCAGCATTCTCAGGATCTTAGAACTTTTGCACGACCGACTTTCTTGTTTCAATTGAATACTCTCAGGCAAGCGAGTCTTAAGCAGAACCCATGGTTTATTATTTGTGTGCTGTGTCTCACCTGTCAAAAATTACTTCTGTGCATTTTGCATCTAAACTAAACCGTGAACATGAGGTTATAAGGGCCTTTTTGAACCAAAAAAATTTAAGTGTAACAGGCGTAACAGAATTAATGAACTAGAAATGGCAATAGACTTTATTAATTGCAGTAACAAAATTATTTATTATTATTTATGTCGTTAATAAACGTATTGTAAAATAAGACCACACCAGTGAAACCTCCATTCAAATCCCACACAACAATAACAAATCAAAAGGAGACGTGGTTGTTAAGCAAATGAAAGGTGAAACAGTGCTACAACCAATCAAATTTCATTTACATTTACTGAAAATACAATACTTTCACAAACAATGAGTCATACGAAAATCTCAAAGCTTATTGGCTAATTGGTTTATGACTACACTTGGTACTCATTCGTAACAGAGGTTCGAAGCCTGTCTTTAATAAACTTCAGTCTGAAAATGACCTTTTGCCACTGCTGCTTGATACTGTAAGCAACAGGTATTTCTTGCTGCGACCTCGACTCCTAAAACAAAATTTTATGGATCCTGGTTTGGAAGAGATGAGGACCGGGGAATTGGCTTTCCGCGAAATCTAATTACCTCTATTAAAATTCTGTTAATCATACTTTTAAAAATAGCGGTTTTGCCAACTGAAGAGGCACACGTTGAACCGGGCGTCACTGGGAGGTGAATGCCGATTTAATTAATACGATTTGTCCGCCTAAAACTTCAGCCGTACAAGTCCCTACGAAGTAATTAGGTCTACTCAGTATTAAACATTGGATTGGATTGGATTGGTTTGGGAGATTAAAGAGACCAGACTGCTACGGTCATCGGTCCCTTGTTCGAAAAAAATCTAAAACCACCCAAAGAGAATAAAAAACGAACAACAGGAAAGACAACAGACGACACAGGACAAGAAAGACTCAGACAGAGGTCAGACGAAACAAATTAAAATCACACAGAGAGTGAAGGTGGTTGGTCGACCATAGAGATAAAAAAGGAAAAGCCACCTACCGAGAACACATTAAAAACTCAGTTTAAAACCGTAGGCCAACGGCCAGAATCAACACAAAACAATAAAATAAAACAAACACTCAGATTAAAAGATAAAAACCCCCTGCCCGAATAAAACGCAAAACTAAGCCAGCCATAGCGGGGTCATCAGTTAAAAGGGCAGGAAGCGTATCTGGCAGCGCTAACGTCTGCCTGAGCACAGCTAAAAGGCGACATTCCAACAAAATGTGGACCACAGATAAAACGGAGCCGCAGCGACATAGAGGTGGGTCCCCACGGCGCAATAGATGGCCGTGCGTCAGCCGAGTGTGCCCAATGCGCAGCCGGCAGAGGACAACAGACTCCTGGCGGGAGACCCGCATGGACGACCGCCACACAGTCGTCGTCGCCTTGATAGGGCGAAGTTTGTTGGGCATGGGCAGGTTGCGCCATTCAGTAACCCCTTAGGTCGAAAATTTTGCGGCGTAAGATTGCCCGCAAATCAGTCGCCGGGAGGCCAATCTCCAGAGACGGTGCACTGGTGGCCTCTTTCGCCAGGCGGTCAACATTTTCATTGCCGGGTATCCCAACATGGCCTGGGGTCCACACAAAGACCACAGATCAGCCGCAACGGGCAAGAGTATGCAGGGACTCCTGGATAGCCATCACCACGAGGGGAACACTGGTGGAGAGCTCGTGAACCGCTCATGGAATCGCTACAGATCACGAAGCATTCACCTGAGCAGGAGCGGATATACTCTAGGGTACGAAAGATAGCGACCAGCTCAGCAGTGTAAACGCTGCAGCCAGCTGGCAAAGAACGTTGTTCGGAATGGTCCCCTAGAGTTAGCGCATAACCGACACGACCAGCAACCATCGAGCCGTCAGTATGAACAATGCCAGAGCCCTGATACGTTGCGAGGATGGAAAGAAAGCGGCGGCGGAATGCCTCCGGAGGGACTGAGTCCTTCGGGCCCTGTGCCAATTCCAGATGAAGGCGAGGGCGAGGCACACACCACGGGGGTGTACGCAGAGGTGCCCTGAAAGGAGGCGGAAGAGGTAAAGCCCCAAGCCCGGAGAGAAGCTCTCGGACGCGGACCGCGATCGTACATCCAGCCCTGGGCCGACGTTCTGGAAGATGGACGTGCGACTGTGGGAATAGTAGACGATAGTTAGGATGCCCAGGCAAGCTAAAAACATGGGCAGCATAAGCAGCCAGCAGTTTGCGTCGTAACCGCAGTGGAGGGACACCTGCCTCCACAAGTATGCTGTCCACAGGGCTGGTCCGGAAAGCACCAGTGGCAAGGCGTATTCCGCTGTGGAGGATTGGGTCCAGCACCCGCAACGCAGATGGGGATGCTGAGCCATAAGCCAGGCTCCCATAATCCAGACGGGACTGGATTAACGCCTGGTAGAGCCGTAACAGGGTAGATCGGTCGGCGCCCCAGCGGGTGTGGCTCAAGCATCGCAGAGCATCTAGATGCCGCCAACACATCTGTTTAAGCTGCCGAATATGAGGCAGCCAAGTCAACCGAGCATCAAAGACCACCCCCGAAAACCTATGTGACTCCACCACTGCAAGGAGTTCGCCGGCAAGATAAAGCCGCGGCTCCGGGTGGACAGTGCGTCGCCGGCAGAAATGCATAACGCAGGTCTTGACTGCCGAAAACTGGAACCCATGAGCTACAGCCCAAGACTGCGCCTTTCGGATAGCGCCCTGTAGCTGACGTTCAACAGCTGCAATGCCAATAGAGCTGTAGTAAAGGCAGAAGTCGTCAGCATACAAGGACGCTGAGACAGACGTTCCCACCGCCGCAGCGAGCCCGTTAATGGCTATTAAAAACAGGCAGACACTTAAAACAGAACACTGTGGCACACCATTCTCATGGACTTGGGAGGAACTATAGGAGGCCGCGACTTGCACGCGGAAGGTTCGATGCGACAGAAAATTTCGGATAAAAATCGGCAGTGGACCCGAAGACCCCATCCATGAAGCGTAGAAAGGATGTGATGACGCCATGTCGTATCGTACGCCTTCCGCATGTCGAAAAAGACAGCGACCAGGTGCTGACGGCGGGCAAAGGCAGTACGGACGGCTGACTCCTGGCTCACCAGATTGTCGGCGGCGGAGCGGCCTTTACGGAAACCACCTTGCGACGGAGCCAGAAGGCCCCGAGACTCCAGTACCCAATTCAAACGCCGGCTCACCATCCGTTCAAGCAACTTGCAAAGGACGTTGGTGAGGCTAATGGGACGGTAGCTGTCCACCTCCAAAGGGTTCTTTCCACGTTTCAAAACGGGGATAACAATACTTTCCCGCCAATGCGACGGAAACTCACCCTCGACCCAAATACGGTTGTAAAGGTCGAGGAGGCGTCGCTGGCAATCCACTGAAAGGTGTTTCAGCATCTGACAGTGGATGCTATCTGGCCCAGGAGCGGTATCAGGACAAGCGGCGAGGGCACTGTGAAATTCCCACTCACTGAATGGAGTGGATTCAGGATGGTGGGTGCGAAAACAAAGGCGCCGACGTTCCGTCCGCTCTTTAATGGAGCGGAAGGCCAGTGGGTAATTGGAAGAAGCGGAACTCGGAGCAAAAATGCTCTGCCAAGCTGTTGGCAATGTCGTCGAAGTCTGTACAAACTGCTCCATTCAGTGAGAGCGCAGCGACGCTGACAGGGGTCCGATAGCCATAGAGGCGTCGGATCTTGGCCCAGACCTGCAATGGAGAGACATGGAGGCCAATGGTGGACACATACCCGCTCTCAGCACTCCCGCTTGCGTTGGTGGATAAGGCGGCGGGCCCGCGCACGTAGCCGTTAGAAGGTGATGAGGTGTTCAATGGAGGGATGTCGCTTGTGGCGCTGTTGCGCCCGCCGGCGATCTTTAATCGCCTCAGCGATCTCAGGCGACCACCAAGGCACAGTCCTCCTCCGAGGGGACCCAGAAGAAAGGGGAATGGAAGATTCTGCGGCAGTAACGATGCCGGTGGTGACCGAGTGAACCACCGCATCCATGGCGTCATTAGAGAGAGGCTCAATAGCGGCAATGGAGGAGAACAAGTTCCAGTCAGCCTTATTCATAGCCCATCTGCTAGGGCACCCAGAAGAGTGACGCTGTGGCAATGACAGAAAGATCGGAAAGTGGTCACTACCACACAGGTCGTCATGCACTCTCCATTGGACAGAAGGTAAGAGGCTAGGGCTGCAGATCGAAAGGTCAATGGCGGAGTATGTGCCATGCGCCACACTTAAATGTGTGAAGGTACCATCGTTCAGAAGGGAGAGGTCGAGCTGCGCCAATACATTCTCAACGATGGCACCTTGACCTGTTGCCACTGACCCACCCCACAGAGGGTTATGGGCGTCTAAGTCGCCCAGTAACAAGAAAGGTGGCGGCAATTGTGCTATCAGCGCAGCCAGAACATGCTGCGCAACATCACCATCTGGTGGAAGGTAAAGACTGCAGACGGTACCGGTCTGTGGCGTCCACACGCGAACAGCGACAGCCTCTAAAGCTTTATGTAGAGGGACAGACTCGTTGTGAAGAGAGTTAAGGACATAAATGCAGACACCACCAGACATCCTTTCATAAGCTGCCCGGTTCTTATAATAACCCCGATAGCCACGGAGGGCGGGGGTTCGCATTGCTGGAAACCAAATTTCCTGAAGAGCAATGCAGAAGAAAGGGTGAAGGCTGATAAGTTGTCGGAGCTCAGCTAGATGGTGGAAGAAACCGCTGCAGTTCCACTGGAGGATGATATTGTCCATGGCTGGGAAAAGCGTGAAGGGACTGGGAAGGCAGATTACGCCGCTGGGTCACCTGCTGCCTCCGATGGAGCACCTGTGCAAGTGCTATCCATTGCGTCTGAGGGACCAGCGAGATCGAGGTTATCAGCGGACGCCAGAATCTCCACCTCGTCCTCAGACGCAGATCTTGTAGGTAGCGGCGGAGTAGGTGCCACCGCAGGTGCCTTGGTCTTACGGTTCTTCAATGTAGTTTTCTCTCGCTGTTCCTTTGGTTGCCGTTGTTGAGAGGGCTTATTCGAGTCAGTCTCCGGGACCGAAGACGATCGCGAAGCTCGACGACCAGCGACCTGTGGCTTCTTGAGCCACTGGTTGGTGTCTGCTGTGCCGCTGGTAGGAACCTGTGAATGGATTGAGAGAAGCCGAAGAAGACTTACGCTTCTCCGGCTTAGAAGTGGAGACTGGTGTCCCCAGTGGTTGAGTGGGTGCTGCTCCCGAGGTAGGTGGTGTGGGAGCAACAGCGAGAGAAGTGGCCCCCATCGTCAAGGGGGCAGGTGAGGTCCTCTGACTCAGAGCTGGCTGTATGTGGTGCAGCTGAAGGAGCTGGAGCAGGAGTGACAGTGGAGGCGTAAGATGACATCATGCACGCGGGATGTAGCCGTTCAAATTTCCGCTTAGCCTCAGTGTAAGTCAGTCGGTCCAGGGTCTTATATTCCATGATTTTGCGTTCTTTCTGTAGGATCCTGTAGTCTGGTGAGCAAGGTGAATGAGGCTCTCCACAGTTGACACCGATGGGAGGCGGGGCACATGGAGTATCGGGATGAGATGGGCGTCCGCAATCTCGACATGTGAGGCTGGAAGTACAGCGGGAAGACATATGGCCGAATTTCCAGCACTTAAAGCACCGCATCCGGGGGGGGGGGGGATATAGGGCTTGACGTCACAACGGTAGACCATCACCTTGACCTTCTCAGGCCAAGATGAAGGCACCGGTAGCAACCTGATTGTCCCTCGGACCCCGATGAACGCGCCGGACGAAATCAACACCTCTACGCTCTAAGTTGGCGCGCAGCTCGTCATCAGATGGCAAAAGTAGGTCCCTATGGAAAATAACACCCTGGACCATATTTACACTCTTAGGTGGTGTGATGGTAACGTTAACATCCCCCAACTTATCACAAGCAAGTAACCTGCGTGACTGTCGCAGTCTTTCATTGCCTTTCGTTCCTCCCATGGTGTGGCCAGGGATGGGAACGATTTGGGGTCATAAACGTTAGCTTTAAAATGAGCCCTCAAACGCTTAGAGACTCCTGGTGGCTGGTCATCAGCAAGAGATCATGTGCCACGCTTCATTGCGTGTCATCCACCCTGATGCCACCTACTCCGACCAAGGACCCTCCCCATGGGCGCCACCCAGCCACAGCAAGGGCCACCTGGCAGGATGGCCATTGCCGGGAGTCCTGATGCCCCAGGGAAAGAGGCATCTACTCCTTGGCATACACGGGGAGTAAACGGCGCAGGCATCAGTAGAGCGATCCCTGTGTTGTCAGGGGGCTACAACCAACAGGGTACATGGCGGCCCCACCACAACGGACTGGCTACCGTGCTGGATCTTAGGTGCAAAAATGTCCAAGGTCGTCGTCGCAGCTAAAAGCAACGCTGCACAGTGCAGCGTGGTAATCGCACCCAGGGACGTATCCTCGCCCAAGAGATGGAAAACGAGTGGGACACCATTGCAACTACGAGAAAGCGGCTGAAGGTCTCAATGCACGACGGATACAGTGCACCATGTAAGGCGCCCTTCCCCAATTGGCTCGCTCTTCGGAAGAATTTAGAAAGATGGAGGTGAAACTCAAGAGGGGACCATCACATAAGGCCGAAATGTTTGAGACTCGTTTTAGTCGCCTCTTACGACAGGCAGGAATACCGCGGGCCTATTCTTACCCCCGAACCCGCAGGGGGGGGGGGGGGGGGGGATTATACACTCCTGGAAATTGAAATAAGAACACCGTGAATTCATTGTCCCAGGAAGGGGAAGCTTTATTGACACATTCCTGGGGTCAGATACATCACATGATCACACTGACAGAACCACAGGCACATTGACACAGGCAACAGAGCATGCACAATGTCGGCACTAGTACAGTGTATATCCACCTTTCGCAGCAATGCAGGCTGCTATTCTCCCATGGAGACGATCGTAGAGATGCTGGATGTAGTCCTGTGGAACGGCTTGCCACGCCATTTCCACCTGGCGCCTCAGTTGGACCAGCGTTCGTGCTGGACGTGCAGACCGCGTGAGACGACGCTTCATCCAGTCCCAAACATGCTCAATGGGGGACAGATCCGGAGATCTTGCTGGCCAGGGTAGTTGACTTACACCTTCTAGAGCACGTTGGGTGGCACGGGATACATGCGGACGTGCATTGTCCTGTTGGAACAGCAAGTTCCCTTGCCGGTCTAGGAATGGTAGAACGATGGGTTCGATGACGGTTTGGATGTACCGTGCACTATTCAGTGTCCCCTCGACGATCACCAGTGGTGTACGGCCAGTGTAGGAGATCGCTCCCCACACCATGATGCCGGGTGTTGGCCCTGTGTGCCTCGGTCGTATGCAGTCCTGATTGTGGCGCTCACCTGCACGGCGCCAAACACGCATACGACCATCATTGGCACCAAGGCAGAAGCGACTCTCATCGCTGAAGACGACACGTCTCCATTCGTCCCTCCATTCACGCCTGTCGCGACACCACTGGAGGCGGACTGCACGATGTTGGGGCGTGAGCGGAAGACGGCCTAACGGTGTGCGGGACCGTAGCCCAGCTTCATGGAGACGGTTGCGAATGGTCCTCGCCGATACCCCAGGAGCAATAGTGTCCCTAATTTGCTGGGAAGTGGCGGTGCGGTCACCTACGGCACTGCGTAGGATCCAACGGTCTTGGCGTGCATCCGTGCGTCGCTGCGGTCCGGTCCCAGGTCGACGGGCACGTGCACCTTCCGCCGACCACTGGCGACAACATCGATGTACTGTGGAGACCTCACGCCCCACGTGTTGAGCAATTCGGCGGTACGTCCACCCGGCCTCCAGCATGCCCACTATACGCCCTCGCTCAAAGTCCGTCAACTGCACATACGGTTCACGTCCACACTGTCGCGGCATGCTACCAGTGTTAAAGACTGCGATGGAGCTCCGTATGCCACGGCAAACTGGCTGACACTGACGGCGGCGGTGCACAAATGCTGCGCAGCTAGCGCCATTCGACGGCCAACACCGCGGTTCCTGGTGTGTCCGCTGTGCCGTGCGTGTGATCATTGCTTGTACAGCCCTCTCGCAGTGTCCGGATCAAGTATGGTGGGTCTGACACACCGGTGTCAATGTGTTCTTTTTTCCATTTCCAGGAGTGTACATTGAAACCTCTTTTTTCCGGACCTCATTTATCTCTATTCCTGTTCATCCGGACCGACAGATATTCCGTAACACACTACTTAATAGTCTACTTTGGAAGTAATAGCGGCAACTATTTGAAACAAAAATCGTTAATTTAAATTCACCCAACTGCCGTAGACAGTCTGGAACGATGCTAACATTGAATTTTTTTAGATCTGCAGTGCTCCTGGTTATTTCGAGTGTAAAATGGAATCAAAGAAGTAGCTGGTGGTGTTTACCAAATTATGGCCGTGTGTTCGTCTGCAACAATAACAGTAGTAATGACTAATTAGAAACTTACTAATTACTTTGTAGAAAAGTATATGGTCAAAATTTGGGCGGAAATGATGTTAAATTTCACGTGAACACACAAATTATACATTACCGGTATGTTTCTGGCGTTTAACCCATTAGCAATGTCCTTCCGAAGTTTCGGATTATTCATATTTGCCATTATCCGGATCACCTAAGGTCCCCATCTGCTTAACGCGGTTCTACTGTATTAAAATCAATACAAATTTATTTTAATTTTTCGTGATGCAGCACCTAGCCTACAACCTATGTAGGCTGCGAGTGACTTACCTTTTTGCTATGGTTTCTTCCAACCACTGTGCACTGTATCTTCGTTCTAACCAACTAGGGTTAGGTAAAAATTTCAGTTTTTCTCCTTTCTTTGTTGTACCCTATTTTTCCAGTACCCCATCATGTCAGTTTTTTCCTTTCTTCTATCCACATTGTTCCAGATTCCTTATTTCTTCTGCCTTCAGCACCTTCTAAATTTAGTATTTCATTCTTAGAAAGGTTGCTTTGTTATTATTTCCGATTCTTGTGTGTTTCTAGTTCTTTTTTTATCTCTGAAATCCATTTCACAGGCGATTTGGTTTTCCAGAACGAAAATTTGTTCGCTGATAAAGTCAGTAACTCGCCGCAAGATGTTTAAGTTAAAAATCTGTTTAGTGCAGCATCTGCTCTTTCGAAAATCACCCTGATATTCTCCCAGTCGTTTATTTAAGTTTTTTGAACTCTGTCCAGGAGAATGTTTCGTGGCATAAATTCGTAGTTGTAACACCGGTTCCTGTCGGATCACCGAAGTTGAGAGCTGCCGGGTAGGGCCAGCACTTGTATGGGTGACCATCCGGTCTGCAGAGCGCTGTTGGCAGCACCCAGGCCTTGTGAGGCAAACTGAGGAGCTACTTGACTGAGAAGCAGCGGCTCCGGTCTCGTAAACTGACAGACGGCCGGGAGAGCGGTGTACTGACCACATGCTCCTCCGTATCCGCATCCAGTGACGCCTGTGGACTGAGGAAGACAAGGCGGCCGGTCGGTACCGTTGAGTCTTAATGGCCTGTTCGGGCGGAGCTTTTGCGTTACTGGCATACATTACAATCCTCTAACTGCTGACACTGTCTCCATTATCATGTAGCGGGTGGAATAATGCTATTTTCCACATGCTCAATTATTTTAAGTGATAGAAAAGTTTAAGCAAAAAACAAAAACAAACACTGGGACAGGGGAGGTGGCGCCGCTGTGACGCAACAGCTGTCCCGCCGGGCGGCAGTCCGTGTGTTGTGCTGTGCGATCCAGAGCGGTGCGCTGGAGTGCTTTGGAGGGGAGGGAGGGGGGATGAACAATGCTGCTCATTATGCGGGCCAGCGCACAAAGCACCCGCCGCCATTGTTGCCGGCCGTGACTTAAGAGCAGGTCTCCCCTGTTCCCTTTGGGAGGCAAATTTCCTGCTGCTGTTTGCACTGTGGCGCCGTGAAAGGGCCCCTGTTTATGCAGACAGCCATACGTGAATCTCCCAGCAAAGTCGCTATAGAGACTTCGCGCATAAACCACCGTCTTCTCTTTTATGGATTTACATCCTTATCTGCACAGTTTCCTAAGAGTATATTTCCGCCTGCTGAATACATACTATGAAGATATTCTGAAGAGTTATTTTCGCCCATAATAAATGAAATATACTCTACTTCTGTTGCGACTTGAGACTTCCCTAATCAGGGTGAACACCGCTTAAAATGCAGGACCTTTTCACTTAAAAAAGTGGCTGGTTGTTATACATTGAGGTGGCTAAACCCACTGGACACTTCCCAATATCGTGTCGTGCCTCATTTTGGCCGGTGCAGTGCAGCAACTCCACGTAGAATAGATTCAACCAAATCGTGAGGAGTCCCCTGCAGAAATGTTGAGTCATGCTGCCTCGACAGCCGTCCATAACTGTGAAAATGTTGCTGGTGGAGGATTTTGTGCACGAACTAATCTCTGGATTATGGCCCATAAATGTTCGATGGGTGGCCAAATCATTCGCTCGGATTGTCCAGAATGCTCTTCAAATCTATCGCGAACACTTGTGGACTGGTGACATGACATCTTTGTTTCGGAACATGACCTCCTTGAACGGTTACAAATGGTCTCCAAGTAAACACAGCCCACACTATTACGGAGCCACCCCCAGATGCACAGCACCTTGACGACTACTTCAGTTGATAGCTTCGTAGGGTCTGCACCACACACTAACTATACTATCAGCTCTTACCGAATGAAATCGGGACGCATCCGACCGAGTCACGGTTTTGCAGTCGTCTATGGTCCAACCTATATAGTCACGAGCCCAGGAAAGGCGCTGCAGGTGTTGTGCTGTTAGCAATGACACTCGCGACGGTCGTCTGCTGCCATAGCCCATCGTCGCCAAATTTGGCCGCACTGTCCTAACGGATACGTTTGTCGTATGTCCTACATTGATCTCTGCAGATATTTCAGGCATTGTTGCTTGTTTGTTAGCACTGACAACTCTACGCAAATGCCGCTGCTTGTATTTCAGTAATGGACTGCCCCATGCGTCTAGCTCCTACTACCACCCCGCTTTCAAAGTCTTAATTCCAGAGCTGTTGCCGTAATCATGTTGGAAACCTTTTCACATGAACCATCCGAGTACCACTCTGGCACTTCCGCCAATGCGCTGTCCTTGTATGCTTCATGCACGAGATACTACCGCCATCTGTATTTGTGCATATCGCTATTCCACGACTTGTCACCTCAGGTATTTTTGTGAAGTAATTTAATTCACAGGGTGGTAGAAAAAGGTATTCTATGTTCTGAGAGGTGATAGTATGGGCCAAAACAAGAAAACCTGTACAGTAAACATGGGCTGTAAAATGAGTACAGTGAGAGGTAGGAGGGCTATGCCGAAAGTTTTTAGCAGCCCGTAAACCGTAAGGCGGAGGACAATGGGGTTGTTTTCATTCGGAAGGGCTATGTTTTTCGACCTTGGGACGTGCGCGCGCAGCCCCTGGCTAGCTGTGATCACCCCCCCCACAGCGCGGTAAGAATGCACAGGCAGTGCTGAGTCAGAGACGGTGCAGGATGAAGCTGTTGCGCCGCGACTTTCGCGCCAAGATTTTTTATGATCATAAAAAGGGTTTAAGTGCCGAAGAATGACATTCTTCTGCGCTGCGTGTTTTTGGTGAAGCTTCCCCTTCTAGTGCCACAGTTGGAATTTGGTTTCGCGAGTTTTCGAGGCGTCGGCAGTCAATTGAAGATGAGCCTCGTCCCGGTCGGCCAGCAACAGCTGTGACTCCTGAAAGCATTGATGCTGTGAGGAAAATGATCAAAGAAGATCCACATCTTACATTTTGCGACACTGAAGGGACCCTAAATATTGGATCAACGGAGCACATACCATCGTTCATAGTCACTTCGGCCTTGTGAAGAGATGTGCCCACTGGGTGTCACATTCCCTGACAAAGCCAAAAGGAGGCGAGAGTGGAATGGTGTCTTTTCATGCTCGAAAAATTCAATGGAGGGAAGTCCCAAAACACCTACAATATCGTCACAGGTGATGAAACGTGGGTCTACCATTATGACCCTGAAACGAAGAGACAGTCTTCTGTGTGGTGCTTTCCAGTGGAGGAACCATCCAGAAAAGCTCTGGAAAAAAATGGTGGCAACTTTTTTCATAACGATCAGGCATTTCACCTCTGTTACCTTGGACACACGTCGTACAGTCAATGCTGAATGGTACGTGAACGATTGTCTTCCAAAAGTCATCGCCACATGGAAGTCACAGCCTCCAAAGACCAAGAGTGGGCACCTTCTGCTGCATCACGACAATGCATCTGCGCACAGGGCTGCCAGAACGATGGACTTTCTGGAGAAGGAAAAAAGTGCGAGTGTTACCCCATCCCCCCTGTTCACCTGACCTGGCCCCCTGTGATTTCTTTCTGTTCCATAAGACTAAGGAAAAAATTCGAGGGCAGCGGTTTTCATCAGATGAAGAGGCCATTGCAGCGTATGAGAGTGCACTAAGTGACATCCCAAAAGAAGCTTGGACTGACATTTTCTAAGTGGTTTCAGAGAATGGAAAAATGTATACATGCTAATGGAGAGTATTTTGAAAAGTTGTAAACTTTTTTGCAAATAAATTTTTTTCACACATTCTGCTAAAAACTTTCGGCATAGCCCTCGTATGGGCAGATGCTCAGAAGAACAGATGTAATTCCAAAAGCTTCTGTCCAGATCAGCCCGCTGCGTGCACAAAGTCAGCGAATGACGTATTAAGTATTTTCTGTTTTCTGCTGCACATTGATTTTATTAACCCGTTATTTACATACGCGACTCGTTTCGGCAGTCTGCCGTTTACAAGTAATTCTGCAGTATATTATAAACAGTTTTTGCATAAAATTATAAAAATGTAAGCTTGACGGCTTCCGTCTATTTTGGTAGATATTTGCGGTTTGTGTGTATAAATGTTGTGTGTTGGAGAGTCTTGAGATTGATTCTCAGTTTCAGAGCTGTTTAAGATTGTGAGAAATTTATGTATTGTGTGCACTTTTTAATTTGCACTTATGATCGTTTGACAGCACAATCCACTTTAGTGAAACGTATGTTAACAATGAATTTACAGTTGATATTCGCGTAATTTCAGCGATAATAGCTACATACAAAGATCATGACCGTGCTTTCACGCTTTTAACAGATCTCTATATTACCCGGACATAGAGCTCTGATCACAGAGCATATAACATCGACGTTCATATACCTTCTTGCCGGCCATCGTTGCCGAGCGGTTCTAAGCGCTTCAGTCTGGAACCGCCCGACCGCTAATGTCGCGAGTTCGAATCCTGCCTCGGGCATGGACGTGTGTTATGTCCTTAGGTTAGCTAGGTTTAAGTAGTTCTAAGTCTAGGGGACTGATGACATATATTAAGTCCCATAGTGCTCTCAGCCATGTTTTAACCTTCTTGTCATCTGCACCAGACCATAGATAACAGACTGCGCATGACGTCATTTTACTGAAATCAACATATAAGTCACGTGACTCGGGGCACGAAGCCGAGTATGCCATTAAGCATTTATAGTGCACAATTTAGGGCTTTTTTGTTACAGATAAAATATTATTTTTTACTAGATGCAGAAGTACAGACCTCCGCTTATGCTCAGATTAGTCTTGTTTTGTGTCCTAAGATTAAGAAAGCGACTAAAATCTCAGTTGTGTAAGTGAATTACTTTAAGATACTTGCAGAGGTGTTTCCATAAGTTGAAAGTTAGGATGGATGTTGGTCCTTGGATGTAACACTTGCTGAATGACTAAGATTGTGAGGCGACATATCGTTAATATGTAGCTCACTTTATCAGTATAATCAACTTTTTGTAATATATTATGCTTCCCATCTTGATAACGTTACGGCATCTGTACTGAATTAAGCAAAAGTCAGAAAACATACGTGCTTATTTTGTGTAAATACCTGACATTATGCACATAAACTAATTTCCTTTCTTACAAAAGCTTACTAAAGCAATTCACACACATTCTTGTGGAATCGTTAGAAAAGTAATGCTGCATTCGAAATTGTTATTTTGTCTTCCATTCCTGTGGAAGAGGCGAACTACAAGAATTCACAGTGAGGGAAAAAAGTATTCACTAAAGAACAGTCATTCAGACACTTGTTAAAAGAACTGTCAATACATTTCAACTCGTCCACATGTAAAAACGACAACCACTGCTTTATTATCATAAATTTCGGAGAAACTAGGTTAACTGCACTAAACTAGGTTAACTGCACTACTACATGCATTTAAGAGTAGTATTGCAGTTCGTTGTATGGTCAAAATGAATGCTTGATTTCAGCTATAAAAGAGAGAAACTGCACCTGTCAGTTCCACTTCATACACCAATTAATGAGAGGAACTCGGCTTTCTGCCCCGAGTCACGTGACTTAGATGTTGGTTTCAAGCGTTAACACGGCAGAGAGAGGGACATGCGCGGCCAATGTTTTATATGTTCTATGCCATCTGCACTGTCCGCCATGTTGTAATTAAGCAACAAAATTTCCACCATTCTGTACGTAATAAAGAATTCTTTGTGACTTTAAACTTTTACATTAATATGCGATGAATAGGCTGATGTGGGAGCAGAAACGGAAAATATTTTCATTTTGCGTTCTCGTGGCATTTCGTGGCAGCCGTGTTGCAGAAAATAAATACGAGCGTCTTTGGCTGGCACGTTAAGACACCTGATGTTCGATAGCTAGGCACAGACACACATTACTAGACTGGCAAAGGCATCTTTTACTGAAGCCTGATGTTTGGTGAGGTAAGATGGCAACGTCATGAAGTTTGTGTATGATACTCCCACGATTTTCTGAAACTAATGAACAAGTCTATCTTCCAAAGTTTTTGTACAATGAACAGCGCTTCTTTCATGTGTGGGAAGGACTTTTGTACGGAAAATATGACAACTTGTAGTGGCGTTCGGAGTCCATGTTCTTTGGGCGTTCCTCTATAATCGGTTGGATAAATCTGTCAAAAGTCGGAAACAATGCAACGTCACACCAAGTCCCCACACCCAAAAGCACTGCGGCGATTAGTGGAATCTTCGGGTTAAAGACAGCTTTATCTTCACGCTTGACTACGCAACATTAAATGCAAACCTCTTGGAGTGCAAACCTCTTTGGAGGTACAATGAGCGGTTCTCGCACTACTTACGGCAGCAGACGGACGTTTACAACCACTTATCCGACAGTTAAGCTGTAACCTAGAGTTAAGCACTCTTGCCCGTACTTTCTGTGGACCGCGCTGTAATCGCTGTTAATCAGGAAGAGTGGTGCACGTTTAGTTAAGAGTGCCGACGCAGTATACCTAACAGAAACGCGACTTCTATTACAATGCAATTTTTGCGAGTACAGGTAAATGCAGGATTTCCTGTGCCACCTTCACACGATTACAAAGCCGTGTTGCTTATTTTACTAAGACATAGTGCTCAAGAGGAAAAGCATAGCTATACCATGAAGAAAAAGGTAGTTTTTCTAAGCTGTTAAATCTAGCTGTGGTTTCAAACAATGCGAGAACGGCCCTTACGTAAAGTAAGACGAGTCCCGCTGCATCTTAAGCACGAGCAATTAATGAGGCAATACAAATCAGTGTATGGGACCTATTTCAACCGTAATGGCGGCAACAATTTTACTGATGCGTAGACGCCAGCTCTGGACACGGATAATAGACAGACGGGGTGAAGAAAATATGACGCACTTGTGATGAGGAATAGTATGCTGACCGCCAGTTGAAGACAAAAGTGTGTCTAGCTAAACCGACGCCAGCCAATAGGTTTAAGGGAACTGCTATTTAAAATACGAGGCCCTGGAAACGTTGGAACTGCTGCGGCGTGGTCAAGAACAAGAAGCAGAACTCTGAGCTAATGTGACAGCTCCGGCACAGCAGTGAGACGAAGCAACGGTGGGGAACGGGTAAGCAGATTCGCTAATCGAACTTTTTTTTTTCAGGTAAGCATCAAACTGTATTCAATTTACACCTCTACAATGCGGTATCTAGCGTATTTCTTTCTGTTACTGTTACCTTCATATAAACATGAAAACACGACGTTAAATTCTTGCAGACGTAAACGACCACTGTTTCGTCCACGGTACAAACCCCACAACAGAAAATAACAGAGGATACAGTAACATCGTCTGTAACCAATGAGGTACAAAAAACCCAACAGGTAGGGCTACACTAGACCGCACATTATGCTGCCCACAAGAATTTCGTTCTGTACGTTTGATGTCTAGCCTTATCTTCACAGAGGCAGTAAGTAGATGTGCGAGCAACGTTCACTTTGGAGAAGATATTCAAAGGGACCACCTTGCATTTGCAAACACATGGCCACTCGCCGATCATACTTCGCTGCACCCACCATTGCCGAAGCAGCATATACGCGAGTTATTGGGTCGGGTACATGCATGGACGGAGTACTATAATGTAGCTACAATTTTTCCTTTAAGTGTCACCACGAATAAAAAGTCTTGTGGATTAAGGTCCAGGACAAAACACTGGAACTTCAATACCAGTCCATTCCCTCGAAACGCTTCATTTAAATAGTTAAGCACATTCATTACAAAGTGTGGTGGTATATCATCACGCTGAAACCATAGCCAAAACCATAGCCATCAACAAACACCCAGTTTTCTAATGCGTCACGCAAATTACTGAAATAAATGTACGACACAGGCAGAACTGTACGACACAGGCAGGGGCGTATTCGAATTGTCTAGTCATAGGTAAGGGCCCAAAAGCACTCCTCCCACGATTTCAGCCCACAGGTTTACCTCAAAGTGTGCCTGAAAGCCACATTCATGCATGACATGGGTTATGTTACGACCAATAATGGTTATTGTGGTGGTTGAAAATATCTCCACGAGTGAAGCTACATTCGTCAGTCCACATCATATTAGTTATAAAATGTTACCTTGCACTTGGCGGAAAAGCCAATCACAAAACTGTACTCGTTGAATGTTTCCTACTGGCCACTGGTATTCAACATGTAATGATATGGGTGCAGTTCTTTATGGAACAACATTTCAAACAACCAGTCTTTGAGACAGCTGGAACAGCTTTGCAATATTAGAAGTACTTCGCCGAGGTGGTTGGTGAATGGTTTCAAGGACTTCGTCCTCTGTTTGTGGAGTATGGCCAGTCTTTGGACGACATCTGTCCATTACATGTAGACGAAGATTTTCAGTTTCCCGAGGACATTAATCTAGGCGACAGAAAACGTTCTTATTGGTATGGTGTCTCTGAAGGTACCATGCAGCATATGCACAAGCAGCAGCAGCAGCAGCAGCAGCAGCAGCTGCTTGGTTATCTGACGTACCCAGCACCAAAAGCATATCGACGTACTCATCGTTGGTGTACTCCATCGGGATGCTGTCCCACATGAACTTGACAGTACCAGTTATGGTTATACACAGCGTGGTTAGTAGACACATGCATGTAGTTTAAGGGATCCCACTGTGATGTGACAAAAGATGTCCTGCAAATGTCGAGTCAATGAGCGACGATGGCTGTCACAGTACGGCTGGGCGGTGTACATTGGGTACTGATGCCATAACCCCTCAACCAATGGCAGCAGGTGACCGTAAAGCATAAACTGCCTTCTTGGTCCCTTCATGGCTCACAGTACATTGGCAACATTGTTTCCCAGAGGAATTGTAGCGGTTTCTTCCATCATTTGCCTTTTAAGCACTTCCCCTGCTTTGTGCAGTGCCCTTCAGAAGACATGGTTTCCAGCAATACAAACGCTGACCCTTCGTGGATAGTGGGGATATTATAAGAATCGTGTTACCTATGAGAGAGTGTCGGGCGGAGTTTGCACATATGTTCTGGACACACTATATAGCGAACTGTGGCCCATTAATACACCTTTGGAGTAGGCTGCGACTGTTTGGGTAATGGCATTTCAAGATATTACCATACGCATGGTTTGCCTTTCTCCACAAT
Organism: Schistocerca cancellata; assembly: GCF_023864275.1. NCBI lineage: Eukaryota > Metazoa > Arthropoda > Insecta > Orthoptera > Acrididae > Schistocerca > Schistocerca cancellata. The sequence goes on along the minus strand of NC_064627.1, from coordinate 830,343,266 downwards.
GATGAAATGTCTCTGAATATATTCTGTGCACTGGTTTTCAGCTTCCCCTCCTTTCCTAATCTTGGGCGATTTCAACGCCCATAACCTATGTGGGGTGGAACCATAATCACTGGCCATGGTAAATACCTCAAAAACATACTGGCACAACTTCACGTTTGCCTCCTGAATACTGGTACCCCCACACACTGCAGCGTAGTGCACGGAACCTTCTCAGACATTGATCTTTCCATTTACAGCATTTGTCTTCTTTCATTAGCTAGAGTCCACAATAACCTGTGTGGTAGCGACGCCTTTTCGATCTTCCTATCCCTCCTCTTCCTGTCGCCAAACATTTTGCTCTGCATTATGCTCAAGCCACTGCGTCTGAGAATTATCAGCCTGCCTTTCGTGTCCTAAAACAGTAGGTGGAGCTGCAGTGATTATCTTTTACTATACACCAGGTGATACTGATGACCCCACAGATGCTGCTAGACCATTGATGGCTACTAGAAAGAGGGAAACACTCAGTGCAGAATGTCAAATGAAACCTTTCAGAAGTCTAGTTTCCAAATTTATTTTATTTGGCTACCAGTTTCAACGATTTAATACATCATCTTCAGGCCCCTGATCGCTATAGCAAGCAGAAATCTAGTAATACCAGTACTGCTGGCCCCTGTTTTGACTAGAACCGAGGTGGAATCTTCCTACACGTCGGTCAGGGGCCTGAGGCTGAAGTGGTAAACCGCCGGAACTGGTAGCCAAATAAAATAAGTTTGGCAACTAGATGGCTGAAAGGTTTTTCATTAGACATCCTGTATTGGACAGCCAAGTCCTGCAACCATCTCTGAAAAGATGGACATACAGAGACAGTATAGAGTCCTGCAGGACCTGTTCTCTTGAATAGGTGTGAAGCACCAGCTCGAACCCGGAAAGTAAAGTGCAACAAAAAGCTCTGGATAAAAATCTGGAGTGGACCCCAGAGAGAGAGAGAGAGAGAGAGAGAGAGAGAGAGAGAGAGAGAGAGAGAACTCGTGTAAGACAGCGAGGATGTGCTGTAACCATATGGTGTCATAAGGCTTTTGCAGGTCGAAGAAGACGGCTATAAGGTTTTGACATCGGGCAAAAGCTTTTCAGATGACTGACTCTACGTAAACCCTTGTTATCAATAGTGGAAAACGGTGCGATCTGTCTAGCAGGGACATGTTGCTTTCCACAGTAGATACAGGTGGGGGGAGGGGGTCACAAGGAGCGTTCGCATGTAGCTCTCGTCCACAATCTCTGAAGGTGTGCTAGCATTACAACGAAGACATGTACCCGAATTTCAGAAACACTTTAAGCATCGAATTGGGGAGGGAGGAACACACAGTTTCATAACACATCGGTGTACCCCATCGTTACGTTTTCAGGCAATGATTCGCCCTCAAAGGCCAAGATGAAGGCACTGTATCGACCCTATTGTCCTTTGGCCCCCTAACGTGCAGGGTTTCGAGTGCATTATCTCAGTAAAGTGAACGGTGCAAAGACGGAATGACACAAAGGTGGAGCATACGGCGCATTGGGCGACCTTCCCTGTACGATCCGCACTTCATAATTTTGGAAATTGGTGGAAGGTCAAACCCAACAATGGGGACCATACGTTTATTTAATGAAAAGTTGTAGAAAACGGCGGAATTGGAAACTCGAGTCCCAAATCATTAACCAGGTCCAAGCAAGTTATGCAACAAGAAATCCATCTGATGGATAAGTGGAAGGGAAAGGGATAGATAGTGGAAGCATAAGCTTGCAGCGCGAAAAGGAAGTAATGTTGCACAGGTTGCGCCCCGTTGTAGCCAAGCACGCGCTTATCGAAAGAGTCCTGAGAGGACCTCGTTTTCATACATGTATTTTCGAAATGCACCCTATCTTATGGATGAGGAATTGCTTGCCGACCCCGAAGTGTGGCATTTTCTCTTCACACTGTATTCGCCTAGTACTTTTTACATTCCTACGGGAGCGGTTGTGGCACCAGTACAGATGCTGACAATCTATGGCAGTCTGACGCAATGTCGAGTGTGTGGGCTAAAAACAGGCCTCCACAACAGCAGTCACGACAGACATCCACTCCTGGTGGAAACAATGGAGGTGATCGTCCTTCACACGCTCATACGTTTGCAGGCTCATCTCAGAGACAGGATTTCAACAGGCAAATAGTTGCGTGTGAATGAATAGCAGACTGAAAATTTTGCCTTTGTTCGGCCTCTGCTACGTCTGGCGGCGCTTGAACTGACGCAGACCATATGTGTTGCCCAGATGAAGTGCTTTAGTACATCATAAATGGAACGACATGCTTTTGGAATCATGCAGCTGAGCGATGCAGGTCGTCTCACAGAAGAAAATTTCAGGTAATCATAGCTTCTGCCAGTTGCCAAGAACCTCAATATTACTTAAAGGCCTTCGTAAGCACTTTTCTATTTTCCCATTACAGTGTCCCTACAGCGTGTCGCCATTCCCCCTACAGTGTGTCGCCAGTCCCCCTACAGTGTGTCGCCAGTCCCCCTACAGTGTGTCGCCAGTCCCCCTACAGTGTGTCGCCAGTCCCCCTACAGTCGCCGGCCGCGGTGGTCTAGCGGTTCAGGCGCTGTCTGGAACCGCGCGACTACTACGGTCGCAGGTTCGAATCCTGCCTCGGGCATGGCTGTGTGTGATGTCCTTAGGTTAGTTAGGTTTAAGTAGTTCTAAGTTCTAGGGGACTATGACCACAGATGTTAAGTCCCATAGTGGTCAGAGCCATTTTTGAACCTACTACAGTGTGTCACCATTCCTACTACAGTGTAAGGCATTGCAACAATAGAAAGAATGTCTTCGTCCTAGGTAGTTAAACCTGTCCGATTTTCCAATTTTTAGCTTCTTCTAAAGATAAACATGCGGAGGCGTTACACGGTTTAGAAGACACTCCTTTGTTCATCATCTCTGCTCTGAAATTTTCTTTTTACGACCTCCGAAATAATAGGATAGACAGCTTAATTATCTTGTAAGCAAATTTACTTATTTGGCTATGGTCAGAAAATACACAATACTCTCGTACTACAGATTAAGGGCTGCGAAATCAACACTGTGGATGGAAGGCGTACATGCGAATCGAATACTGCAGACCTGACGTGCAGACTGTCGATTCTAAGATGGGCTCCTCAGACATATCTGTGTGTGTAGAAGTCTAGTATGCCTTAGATTTTATCCACACTTTACGTGGCAAAAAACTGGAAACGTTTTATGAACTTCCTCGCTATAAAACGTACTTCTCAAAGCACAAATAACGAAATCGTAACTGTAGGAAAGGTAGTTGCCGAACAGATTAATCGAACGAATTTAATTATCTTAAGGGAAGTCAGTTCACCCAAGGAGCAGACCTTTCACAAAACCCTAGATCATCCAATCCTTTAGTATTGTCACAGGTCTGCTAATGATGCACGAGGGAGTCACAAAAATATTTAGCGAACTCCAAACTGGTGACATTACGTAAAAAGCACATTGCATAACAGAAAGACTTATTCTCAAAACTCTTAGGTTATTACGCTGGTCATCGGGATTCAGCTCTAGGTGGGAATCACAACAGAAGACAGTTCTACTCCAGTCAATAGGATTCCAGGCCTAACACGCGTCTGGACACACTCCGGACAGCGGTGGGATACCAACTTGCCCGCCATACGGCTTAACAACCAGCAGTGATGATCGTCTGAAGTGCCATTTCATTTTCATAGCAGAATCCCTTTGACTGTCGTCCGCGATACCCTTACAGCACAGCGGTACGTCTACAACATTCTACGCCCCGTTTTGTTGCCTTTCATGTGTGAGGTAACGGGCGAGCTGCGGCGCCCTGGAAATATTCTAAGTTCAGAGTTGGCGGCCACCGCTCGGGCCGCGAGGCAGGGCCGAGCTCGTCAGCATCCGCGTGGTGCCTCACAACGGCCGGAGCACGTGGCTGGGAATTCCTTGGTGACGCTGTGCGCCGGGAGGGCCAAAAATGGCAGACATTTCACAGTTCGTATAGAAATTAATAGTAGCCAGATGAATCACGATACCTCAAAACCAAACGTGTACATCACTATTCTTTGCACAACGATTCTGATGGTATAATCAGATTTTCAATATCTTTATTAGTTTAAAGTTCAGTATCTGACTAAATTACCCAAGTAAAACCCAGCAACGAATTTCCAAAATCCAAAGGCTTCATCCGATTTCGCCGATCCACGTGGCATTAGAAAGTTATCAGTGTAAACCTAAATTGGTATGAATTGCAGGCATGTAACTTTAATAGTACATGAGTTATTGGAGGTCAAAGTGGCCGATAACTATCGATCGCTTCAGGCCGTAAGTACTCCACAGTTAAAAAAAAAGCAGCAGGCTTATAAATATATTTATTTATCTATGTCTTTGTTTATATCCGATATATACACTATTCAGGAAGAAATTGGTTAAATATTTACTGTGTTTTAGAAAGCACAGAGACATTAGGCTACTGGCCTACCTTTTGTTCTATTCCTTTGATATATGTTTAATTTGTTTATGTATTTAATGATGTGTGTTAGAGCATGTTTATGGTACAGCCGTAGGAATATTTATTTAATTTCAAGTTATTTAAATGTAATTCGAGTATTTGGTATGTTTCAATATGTTTGTGAGTGCACGTTGGCTTGGAGACATGGAGGAAGCGCTCTAGCCAATCAGAGCTCTCGTTACTAAGAGATACGTATGGAGGTTGGGGAGGGGCATCGTTTTCGGAGAGAACACGAGGAGGGTAGTTCTGGAAGTGCGGCAGAGCTGGGGAGTACAGCACAGGGCACTGTGAGTGCTGACTTGGGCTCTTGTGAGATTTCCGTGGCTTCTGCAGTGAAGACGTAGTACGCGTTTGCAAGTAAATATCTCGCGAGTTACGTTGTTGTTCATAACTAACTACGTGCAGTAGGAATCTATTGTATCCCTGTTATTCAACTTCTATTTTATTAAATTGCTGGACCATCGACACCAGTAAGTGTTTTGCAGGAATATACCGCATTCCCAATAGTACTTCTACTATCGTACTCATCATTTAAAGTCGTTAAGATAGTACCTGCAGATTTTATTTAATTGCCATCTTTCATTTATAAATTTATATGTTACTTTCACAATTCGCAATTGCCGAGTGATAAAAACCTTCGACCATTCGATTCATGTGTGTATTCTTATCGTATACTGAAGACTCAGTACTTGCCAAGAACCTCAATATTACTTAAGGGCCTTCGTAAGCACTTTTCTATTTTCCCATTACAGTGTCCCTACAGTGTGTCGTCATTCCTCCTACAGTGTAAGGCATGCAGGAACTACGTATCCCAGCCCCTAGACAACGAAACCAGCCAAAACTTTTAATATTGCAGCTCTGAGTCGGAGGGTACGTGGTTGAGGGCCACCAACATAATTTCATTTATTATTGATTTAAAGCCCGCACATGGCAAGCCATATGTTTGGTGCGCGCGCGCGTGTGCGCGTGTGCGCGCGCAGTATAAGGGACTCATCCACCAACGTATATGACTACAACTCAAATGTCAGTTGATACTTGCATTCGTATAATGCATAGATTCTTGCACTAGGCGTAGGTTACCATACAGCATCGCTGGCTTAGCTGTCAAGACTATAACAGTATGTCCATCGATCGAACACCAAAGATGACGCTTCTGAACAGCAGCAGTCATAAGTGAAAATTAAATGAGCGACAAATAAAATTAAGACTCCAATTAAGTTCCATACGCAGCAATAATATTACGTGACAGCGCCACGGGACAATATGGATATAGCCTGAAGACGGCCACAGAGCAGAAACGGCCTATTGCTACTGCGTATTCTGCAGCAATAGAACATCAATTGTAGCAGCATTCTTGTTCAATACTATTATTATAGTGTCTTGTAGTGACATCTACCATGCTGTTGGCCCCAAGAGAAAAATTGTAAATCGAAAACAATTAACTCGATTTCATAATTCTTCAGTTGGCTTTAGGTTTATTACTTTCGAGTTTGAGGATTTATGTAGCTGGAGAATATCAGTAAGAGAATAAAACTGAAATAATATGTAGGACCACTCATTCATTATCTATCTAGTTTTCTCAGAGCTGGACGGTGTGGCCGAGCCGTTCTAGGCGCTTCACTCCGGCACCGCGCTGCTGCCGCGGTTGTAGGTTCGAACCCTGCCTCAGGCATGGATGTGTGTTCTGTCCTTAGGTTAGTTAGGTTTAAGTAGTTCTAAGTTCTAGGGGACTGATGACCTCAAATGTTAAGTCCCACAGTGGTTAGAGCCATTTGAACCACTTTTTTCTCATAGAATAACATGTGTTCTCGAACATCATTCCAAGCTTCGTTGAGCAGATGAGTCAACTTCACTCTCCCCCCCCCCTCCGCCCTCACCTCCAGCATCACCCGAACAGGTGGTCTCCGGTTGTCACCCCGGTGTACAGTACCTCGCACTCTGGCTTTATGTAACTGCGGTGGCGCGGAGAGCGAATATTTAAAATCTGTACTTTCAGAAGTTCGCAACTCCATACTATCAGAATTAACGCCCAAAGTTTCGCTTGGGATCCATTGCTAGGGCTGATATCTCGCAAGTGTCATTTTTTTTTGTTACAATATGAGGTCAAGTTGTGATGTTTCCTTTTAAATAATGCATTGAGTTATATGAACGTGTCTACACGACGCAGGCTAAAACATACAAACTTCGTGATAAAACATGTTTGGCTGCTGCTGCTGCTGTTGCCGCAGCTGCTGCGTAACACGTGTAGACAGCAGTCTGCGGCTAATCGGCTTCTGCATTAGGCCTTTCCGTCCTTCATGATAACACGGCTTACGTCACTTCAGTACGTGACAAACCTGAGTAACGCTAAAATAGAAGCGTTCGGTGCGTCCTCTTTCAACACTAACATTTTTTAAAATAAAGTTTTTGCCTAACAGGCCATCAAAAATTACAGCGTGCGAGGCCCTCTTTCTGTAGGTCGGTTATAATAACAAACTCTCAGTCTGTCGTTGCTTCCACCACACTACGAGGGTGGTTTGGTCAATCTGGTAAATTCTCGTGAAAGAATGGAACACTTCTGTTGCGCCTTCATGGGTGGTAAGCTTGATTATTTCAAGGATGGAGAAAATAATTTCAACAATCTACAGCTTAAGTTCATTGTTGACAGCAGTGTCTTGACTGCGACTGAAAATGTGAAAAAGCGCGTTTCATGCTTTTACTAAATATTTTAGCACAAATCACAACACAATTGGACAAAATTCACGTGGATTCTGCACCATCGTCTGCGACCATTTATTTTTCGATTAATGAATTTAACCCTTTGAACGGAACATCGGTCTGAGATACCGCCATAGTTGACATTAACAATGCTAACGGCGCTGCATTGTTCGTGAGGGTGGGGAGAAGCCCAGTAATCTTCAGTCGGGTCCCGAACCGCAGCTGGCCAACAACGTATTGTCGGCGCATGCATTGTTTTCAAGTAAGTAGAATTTTTGTTACGTATTGTCGGTCTGTGAGACCGTGTTCCGAAAAAATGCATTCCCCTCCCGGTCTGACAGACCGGGTGTTCCTAAAAGTGTCAAATTTTTGCCGGTCTCCCAGACCGGTGTTCCTAAAGTATCACGCATTTGTCGGTCTGTATGACCGATGTTCCACTCTTTGAACTCTTCTGTTTTCTGTGTAGCAACATTTCATCTATTTGATTGAAATTTTTGCCACCACACGATGCTTAATACTTTTGTGTTCATAGAAGAACGAGAAAAAAGTGTAACAACTCGTATTTAACGTTTTAATTTTTCCTCTTTCCGTTTTTCACACACATTCTCCAATTTACCGCGCAAACTTATTACAGCGATAGAATTATCCCCATTAAATTTCGTTAAAACTCATTTTTCCCTTTTTCCTTGCAGGTTTACAATGGAAGGTCCGAAATATGTTTCAAATCGGTCGAAAAGAATTGTAGCCCTTGCACGCTCTCAAAATTACCTTGAAGAATCAGACTCGGAAGTGGATTCAGATGAATCATGCATTCCAGATGAGGACCTTACTATCCAAGATCTTCGCAATGAAACAGATAATGACGATGACTCTCCCAATGATGATGATCGCGATGATGAAACTATTCGAGAAATATTTGAAGTCGAAAATACCGCAGTTCGCGAAGAAACTGGAGAGCAACCACAGTCTGACATAACTTCTGGTGGAAGCAGACTAATCACTCCACAGAAGCCTGCTGATGTTGCTAGCTCATCTACGCGTTCTGATGACACTCTAGATGAGAGTCGTCTTCCAGTTTCTTACTACGGAAGAAACAAGTGTTTCACATGGTCATCAACTCCTGTTCGCTCTAAGACGCGAACAGCAGCATCCAATATAATAAAGGTACGGCTATCAAAGATACAAGGGCCTGCTCTTACCGTGGGGAAAAACCCACTCCCAGGTGAAGTGTGGCGCCTTTTGTTTACTGACGACATGATTGAGACGATTGTAAAGCATACTAATGAAAAGTTGGCCAAAATTCGTTCTGTTATTGAACTAAAAGAAAGTGTAGCTTACAGAGACACTACTGTGCAGGAAGTGAACGCTGTGATTGGAGTCACAGTTCTTTGCAGCATATTCAAATCTGCGAGGGAGCCTATGACCTCGCTGTTTTCCACTTCGGTCTTGGGGAGGCCAATTTTTCGATCAATAATAACAGAAAAGCGATTAGGAATATTGCTTAGGGCATTTAGATTCGATGACTCGAGCACGAGGGAACAGAGGGAAAAATATGACCCAGCTGCTGCCATTACAGACATATTTAATAAGTTTATTTGGAACTGCCAACAAATTTATAGCCCTGGAGCGCATTTGACAGTTGATGAAACTTTGGTGCCTTTCAGAGGGAGGGTTAAATTTCGTATATATATGCCGAATAAACCGGCTAAATATGGCATTAAGGTCATGGGTCTGGCAGATGCACACAATGCATATATTTACAATGCCTACATCTACTCCGGCAAAGGCTGTGATGGAGCCACACTTTCTACAGCAGAAAAGAAAAAGAGCATTCCCACGCAGTCTGTAATCCGCCTATCTAAAGGGCTGTATGGCACAAACAGAAATATTAGTTGCGACAATTGGTTTTGTTCTGTGGAACTTGCCCAGGAGCTACTAGCTCACAATTTGACATTAGTTGGGACACTAAAAAGAAACAGACCCCAGATACCAGCAGAATTTCAAGCAAGAAGCGATCGTGAAATTGGGTCCAGCCTTTATGGCTTTACGAAAGAAATGACTCTGCTTTCTTATGTCCCAAAAAGGAATAAGGCAGTCCTACTTCTTTCGTCAATGCATCATTCCAATTACACTGACGTTTCAAATGATAAACCTGAAATCATATCTTTTTATAACGCCACAAAAAGTGGAATAGACACGCTAGATATGAAGTGCAGTGTTTATTCTACTAATCGCAAAACAAGAAGGTGGCCGTTGGCTATTTTTTACCACATGGTGGCCATGGCTGGATCAAACGCAAGTATACTTTATGGACTTTTTGGAGAGAAGAAAACCGTATCACGTTTTGATTTCCTGAAAAGAGTTTCTCTATATTTGGTCTACGATTTCGTAAAATCCCGACTGGCAATCTCCAATCTGCCTCAAGAGCTACAAAGTATTATTTCATCTTTAGAAGAAGAGGCAGCAAAAGAAAAGCAAATCGTTAGCCAACGGAATAAATTTGTTGTTCGAGTTGATGAGTGTCCGACGGACACACTTGGTAAAAGAAAAACCTGTCGATTTTGTCCATATCAAAAAAAGAGGAAAACTGCCTACAAGTGTATTTCTTGCGAAGAACCAACGTGCTTGGAGTGTTCACGAAAAGTGTGCAAGACTTGTGCAATTAAAAATAAAAGTTAAATTTTTTCTTTGCATTACATTTTAGTATTCATTTTCTTTGTGTTGTAACTATAATAATGTAAAAAAAAGTATTTCTAAAGGAGTAATGTGTAAACAACAAAACACTGCAAATTAAAGTTTTTCCTAGTAATAAACTTGAATTTACTGGTATTTTAACAAATATTATGGTTCAAAAACCTATTATTATGTTTAATTACACCTTAAAGAGAGAGAGAAGCAACGTAGAAGTGCGGAAAAGTCATAAAAATAGAGAAAAATACACTTTAAATGTCCTAGCGGTCTAGCAGACCGATGTTCCATCTTACCGCCGAGTAAACGATGTTCCGGTTAGAGGGTTAAACGAGGTCCGACAGGCACCGAAGACGAAACGCGCTCCGGCCGTCCAATTGAGGTCATTACAAAGGAAATCACTGACAAAATCCATGATACGGTAATGTTAAGACCGCTGAACACAAGTTCGTGAGACTGCTGAGACTGTAGCCATCTCAACAGAGTACGTAATATCCTGAATGGAGAACTGGCTGTGAAGAAGCTGCGTGCGAGGTGGATGCCTCGATTGCGCACAGTCGACCAAAACTGCATCCGGCTCAACATTTCAACACAGTGTCTGGGGAGGTTTTATTGCAATCCACAAGACTTTTTGGGCCGATTTGATGCTGTTGATGGAGTCTGGATCTAGCATTACACACCACAGTCAAAGCGGCAGTCAAAACATTGCACAAAAGCTGGTGAAAGTGCACAGGAGAAGGCAAAGACTATTTTGTCAGCTGGTAAAATGATGACCACTGATTTTGGGATTCCGAATGAAAAAATCCTGGAAGATTAGGAAAACGGGCAGAACCACAACTGGATCCTATTATACTTCACTGTTAGATCGTCTGAAACTTGCGTGCGCTCTTTCATCAGGATAATGCACCATCCCATATATCAGCGATAACAATGGCTGAAGATCGTGAATTGGGCTTTTAATTGGTTCCCCTCATCCAGCTTATTCACCAGACCTAGCCCAAGTGACTTTTTCCTGTTCCCTAACTTCAAACTTTGACTTGCTGACAAGAAATTTTCATCAAATGAGAAAGTCATAGTTTTAGTCAATGAGTATTTTGCAGAGTTTGCAGATCTAATTTTTCCGATGAGATGAGAAAGTTGGAGGATCACACACTATATCGTGAAGTAAGGTTAATTGCTTAGTAATCATTTTTCTTGCTTTTTAGCAGAATTATCACACCACACTCGTGCAACACACTTTGTAAACCGGCACATGGAAATCTCTAGGTTGTGTTTCTAGAACACAATGGCATTGCTATAGATGATATTTCAAGTTATCTGAATCATCAAGCCGCTTACAAAAATCGTTTAAAATATTAGGTAAAAGTACAGGGGGGGGGGAACATGGAAACATCACAAACACATTACCTGCCTAATAAGGTGTAGAAAACTCGTTGGCATTTAAAACAGCTTCCAGTGGTCTCTGAACAGACGAGTACAGGTTCTACATGGTTTTCAAGGGTATCTTATACCAGTCTTCATCCAAAATTGTGACAAGTTCAGGTAACGATGATTGAAGTGGGTAGGATCAAGCACCCTTCGCCCCATAAGCACCCCACAGGCATAATAATATTGAGATCTGGCGACTGTTGTGGCCAGGGAAGTTGCGAAACTTCAACCTTGTGCTCACAAAACCAATCCTGGGCGATAGTATCTGTGTGAACGGGGGATCCGTCGTGTTTAAAGGCAGTACCACCACTGGGGAACGAACATTGTACCATTGGATGAACCTAATCAGCAATACTGACCTTACGACTTATCTTAGAAGAAAGATTAAGGAAAGGCAAACCTACGTTTCTAGCATTTGTAGACTTAGAGAACGCTTTTGACAATGTTGACTGGAATACTCTCTCTCAAATTCTAAAGGTGGCAAGCGTAAAAACAGGGAGGAAAGGCTATTTACAATTTGTACAGAAAGCAGATGGCAGTTATAAGACTCGAGGGGCATGAAAGGGAAGCAGTGGTTGGGAAGGGAGTGAGACAGGGTTGTAGCCTCTCCCCGATGTTATTCATTCTGTATATTGAGCAAGCATTGAAGGAAACAAAAGAAAAATTCGGAGTAGGTATTAAAATCCATGGAGAAGAAATAAAAACTTTGAGCTTCGTCGATGACATTGTAATTCTGTCAGAGACAGCAAAGGACTTGGAAGAGCAGTTGAACGGAATGGATGGTGTCTTTAAAGGAAGCTATAAGATGAACATCAACAAAAGCAAAACGAGGATAATGGAATGTAGTCAAATTATGTCTGGTGATGCTGAGGGAATTAGGTTAGGAAATGAGACACTTAAAGTAGTAAAGGAGTTTTGCTATTTGGGAAGCAAAATAACTGATGATGGTCGAAGTAGAGAGGATATAAAATGTAGACTGGCAATGGCAAGGAAAGCGTTTCTGAAGAACAGAAATTTGATAACATCGAGTATAGATTTAAGTGTCAGGAAGTCATTTCTGAAAGTATTTGTATGGAGTGTAGCCATGTATGGAAGTGAAACATGGACGATAAATAGTTCGGACAAGAAGAGAATAGAAGCTTTTGAAATTTGGTGCTACAGAAGAATGCTGAAGATTAGATAACTAATGAGGAGGTATTGAATAGAACTGGGGAGGAGTTTGTGGCGCAACTTGACAAGAAGGGACCGGTTGGTAGGACAAATTTCGCATTGGATGGCAGTGTGGAGGGTAAAAATCGTAGAGGGAAACCAAGAGATGAATACACTAAGCAGATTCAGAAGGATGTAGGTTGCAGTAGGTACTGGGAGATGATGAAACTTGCACAGGATGGAGTAGCATGGAGACCTGCATCAAACCAGTCTCAGGACTGAAGACCACCACCACCACCACCACAACAACAACAACCAGCCACAATGGTCCCTCAATTCTTGCCAACAATGCGCCCTTACAGTTCCACGTGGTGCAGATATGGCTGGCCAGAATCATTATAGAACCCCTCGCACGTTTTTTTTTTTTTTTTTTCTTGGGACGTATCTGTCAGGAGAAGGAAGCAAGGTAAAAAAGGACCCATTCGACCAAATAACTTTCTTCCATTACTTGGAAGTCAGTTTCTTGGCTTCTTAAACGTGTTTTTATGTTAGCAGTATTTGATCAACAATGAGTGGTTTTTTAATTCCAACTCACCCGACAATTCCGTGCTTATGGGCTGGAATTCGTGTTACTTTGCTGTTGACAGGGTTCGCGAGTGCGATATTCCGTTCCACAGTAACTTTCGTAGCTGACGTCCCCTTACTTTTCCTCACAATGATCTTCAATGACCGTCTGTCACCATAATTGAACACACACTTTCGTCCACGTTGTGATTTAGCGGACGTTGATTCTCGCTTTCCTTGTAGGCGGTGCACCTCGATACACCGAATACTTCGGCCACCTTTGTTACGGGAGTAGTCATCAGAGGAGGACCAACGATTTGCCCACGTTCAGAAACACTTAGCTCCGACATATGAACTCTGAACTACACAGAACATTTATGACCACGACCGACACTTGCAAAGTATTTAGAGCATTTGTACAGGTGACATTTGTGGTAAAATACAACAGCGTAACTTGCATGCTTGGCTGGCATGTGCACTTATGTTCAAGCATGCATTTTTCGCGCTTTCTTCACATTTTTGTCTAACCCCTGCATCTCAATCAATATAGCAAACTATTTTATTTCTTGTGTGTGTCAATTACTAATCTAAATTCCTCGGCGTCGCCTGATTTGACAATGCCCCATTACTCTTGTTACAATTTTCTTGTTGTTCCTCTTTTCAAGACTGTTGAGAAACACCTGCTACGACCACATCGTGAAGGTCCACTTGCAGTTTTACTGCGCACGAGCATGACATCGAGTTCGCTCTTTCACGAACCATCAAACACTTAACGAGCGCTCAGCCACTGGAGACAATGAATCGCCTGTTTTACGACGAGCGTGCGATTCTGCGAGCATGTTGGTGAGACTCTAGAATGTTTTTCGAGAGAAGGGGGCTTCGAATCTCCGCCCGGTCATCCAGATTTAGGTGTTTTCGGAAGCCGTTAAAACAAATTTTGAAGTGGTTCAGTTGAAAAGATCAATGCCAATTTCACTTCCCCGTCACTGTGCTACCTGAGCTTGTGCTGCATCTACAAGTCCACCTCAATCTCGTCGTCATGTTAAACGCTAACCCTCATCTTCGTTTTTTTTTTCGGAATATAAACGATTTAGAAGACAATCTGAGCTGTCCTCTTGGATAGTTTGCACGTCCACTGCCCGTTAACAACACCTTTGCTGTAATTCAAGGTGCCATGAAGCTCAATTTCAAGGACATATTTCCCGAGGCATTGTGCTTTCTGTATGTACTTGTTGGGAATTAGACCTTTGTACTATCAATGTCCCATTACGCAATCGCTTAGTTCATTTTGAAGTGCTAGTAGTGCCCTCTATGCTTTTCTGAATATAGATAGACGAAAATTTCTCGAAGCTGCCTTTTTTTCCTTTTCATAACTGATCAAACATTCTGACGCCCGGCATGCGTTCTGTTACTAGACCCCAAATATCTGTAACTCCCGGTTTAGGAGGATTGGCTACACGAGCCCTCTTGTTTGATCAGGTGTTAGTACCATCCAGTGGCCCACCCTTTCCGCTGGGAGGAGAACAGAATTACAGAGGTTCCATTTCAATCCCACTAGCAGTTAAAGTAGTAAATGTCCACCTAGACAGAAGTGAGGTATGTCTTATGCAACTGAGGCGCGGCAGGCTCTCCAGAGGTTTCCTGGTAACGACCGTTCCTCCTCAATAGCCATGCATTTCATCAGACAGCAACACACCTTGGTACTGAGGTTTTTTTTTTTTTTGAGGTGTTTACCATCCTCGCCTTCCGGGCAGTTAAGCCAAGATCCCCGTTCCCTGTGACACACAACGTTGTTACTGCCACGCTATACAGCGTAAGATGGCAAGAACTATGCCCCTTACGTGAAGTCACTAAAGATCACCTAACTCACGTTGAGTGAACAGTAGGGCTGAACAAAATGACTGACAAGGCACAATGCATCTTATAGAGGGTATAGCATGGACGTATTGGAATAATTAATGTTGGGTGATGGTTTTAAAATAATTCAGACGACATGAAAACTTTGTGGAAACGAGTTGATTTACTGGACGCTAGTTTACCCCAGGGAAGTACTCGTATTTAGAGTTAACCGTGGCCGGCTGGGGAACGGCGAAGGGAAGTGACAATAGGCAGCTTAGGGCGGCTCAAGCTCTGAGAAAGCGGTAACGCGGCGTGGCCTCCAGCCGCCTTAAGATGAATGACAGCAATGGGTGGTTGACCCTGAAAAATGGTTCAAATGGCTCTGAGCACTATGGGACTTAACTTCTAAGGTCATCAGTCCCCTAGAACTTAGAACTACTTAAACCTAACTAACCTAAGGACATCACACACATCCATGCCCGAGGCAGGATTCGAACCTGCGACCGTAGGGTTGACCCCGACCCCATGCTGGTGTACTGGCAAGCAGACAAAGAACTTTTACTCCTGTTGATAAATGTCCGTCATCCCGTTTTCAGGAAAACATGCGAGAAAGCCGTGCAAAGCTATGGTGGAGTGGTCAACAGAGGTCAAAATATGTGTGTTCGTGACTGTACTAGTTTCACACTGAATTCACGGTCTGCAGAGTCTGAAGTAAATCAGGTGAAGAGCGACAGAATGAAATACGCCGGCCTCCGATGGGAACGTAGGACCGAGTAATTTGAAGTACTCTCCTGGGAGTCCGAATTCCGGAAAAATTGGTGTTTGTGCAGACGCTAACCTTGATGGGTGGCCTGGGAGGAGCTAAATTACAGAAGTTGAGAGGAAGGGAAATTTTGTGGGAATTTGTTCACTTACCAGAGCAGGCATTGGTCGGCGCTGGGAAGTGACGCATAATTACGCGACTTGCGCTGTAGTTGGCGTAAGAGAGTGCGGACATTGAATTCTTTACTCAGCTTGCCTGAGAAAGAGTGAGCATCTCTGCAGTTTAGGACTTAGCAAATGGAACGATTGAGCTTTGAGATAGAAAGTTTTGGTTCAGCTATGAACTGAGCAAGATAGCTAGGAGTGAATAGATGAGCGCAGCCTTGCAGCACCATGAGGCCGGCCGACGTTCACACAACGACGCCTCTCCACCACGCTGTATTCGGTGAGATTGCGCCCGCTCCGGCCACTGATTAATTTGTTGGATCACGTCGGCAAAGTTTCCACGAGGATTTCATGGGCCTTGTATTGTAGAATTCTTCTCGCACTTCGCATTATGCCTGGGTCAGTCGATAGGAATTACTTTTGAGTTATCGCACTTTACTCCACGCAAACGCAATTTATTACCACTGCCTGATAGAGTCTTGTACTGTGATAATTGAAGGTCGGGAGTTAAATTTGTGCTAATCGACTGCATCTGTTTTCAATCAAGGAGTTGAAATCCCAAGTCACTTTCTTAATTAATTTTATGTTCAACATTTGCATCTGGTGTTCAATAGCTGAATATTACATCAATGTGCACCTCTTTTTAATTAAAAGTGATCACTTCTGAATAAATTAATGTCAACACTGCCACTGCAGTTCAATCATGAGTCACAGGGCCATATTACTTTTTTGCGTTATCCGATATTGCGGCAGTTTTGCACACTCTGTTGATTTGTTAGTCAATTAGTTGGGGTGAACACATGCCAAATCGAGCTAAGTGACGGGTGGGGTGTTAGAACAGTAGCCGCTGAAGCATGCCCAGGGCTTATGGTGACGGGACTGGTGGCACTTACCAGTCCTCAGCCCCTAACGGCTACATGTCTGCTGTTTCGTCTCTTTCTCGCTGAGGAAAAAAGGAAGACTGTGTGAAAGATAAGGAGTAGATGCCCTGCTGGAATTGCCCAAGTCCGCCGGAATGCACAGTGGACATGAATGGATGCAGGTGATCTGTCACAGTCGTATCTAGACATATCAGGGGTCCCATATCACTAGCTGCACACGCCGCACAACATTACAGAGCCTCCACCAGCTTGAACAGCCCCTGCTGACATGCAGGGTCCATGGATTCATCAGGTTGTCTCAATACCGTACACATCCGTCCGCTCGATACAATTTGAAATGAGACTCGTCCGACCAGGCAACATGTTTCCAGTATCAACAGTCCAACGTCGGTGCTGACGGCCCCTGGCGAGGCGTAAAGTTTGTGTCGTGCAGTCATCAAGGGTACACGAGTGGGCCTTCGTCTGAGATTTGATGTTTTATCGGATTGCTAATATTCGCGGTACACACGTGAAAAGGTCGTAAGGGAAAATCTCCACTTCATCGCTACGTCGGAGTGTTGTGTCCCGTTGGATCGTGCGTTGACTGTATTTGAATACGCATGCCTATACCAGTTTCATCGGCGCTTCGGTGTACAACGCAGGAGATGGGGCACGAACTGTCTTAATTTTATTTAAGATATAGTGACACACACCCTCTTCTAACTTAACAGCAATTTTTGTGTTAGTGTAGATGGGTCAGGTGAAAACAAAATATGAAATTTTTGAGCTTGTTAATAGGACATAACCGAAAATCCGTAAGCTTCGTAAAGAAATATAAAATTTAGGAACTCACGCAGTTATTTGTGATCATGAACTAATGATGAGCAGAATGCCATTGCTGGAGAAAACCGGCTACGAAGAAAGTTTAGACCACATGTCATGCGTCTTAGAAAATTATTAAATATACAGGGCAATTCCAAACGGAAGAACTATTACAAATGACTAAATGTATTTAATGCATACCGATGTATCTATAAAACTTACAGGGAATATAAAAGGAAGATTTTTTTACGTATTTATAGGCGTTCCAAACGACTCCCCTTACTGCATCTTGGGACACAGAAAACCGCTTCACATATACGAAAATCCTTTTTTATTGGACTCACGACCGGTTTCGTGGTATTATAAACAGGTATTCAGTTAGTCATCTAGATATAAACACACAACCGTTATATTTACCCTGTAGTATATATCATCATCTCAAAAGGTCACTCTAATAGCGTGTATTCAGTTATCTCAGGTCGTAAGATAAGCTACACCGAGGTTACTTGAAAGACTGAACATTCATCGTCAATTTGCAGTAAAAACTATACCGCTAAAGACACGGCATGTCTACAATAAGAACGGCATATAGCGATACGATCTCCGTTTTATTGGTGCGACCTAATGAAGACAATAATACACTACTGGCCATTAAAATTGCTACACCACGAAGATGACGTGCTACTTACGCGAAATTTAACCGACAGGATGAAGATGCTGTGATATGCACATGATTAGCTTTTCATAGCATTCACACAAGGGTGGCGCCGGTGGCGACACCTACAACGTGCTGACATTAGAAACGTTTCCAACCGATTTCTCATACACAAACAGCAGTTGACCGGCGTTTCCTGGTGAAACGCTGTTGTGATGTCTCGTGTAAGGAGGAGAAATGCGTACCACCACGTTTCCGACTTTGATAAAGGTCGGATTGTAGCCTATCGCGATTGCGGTTTATCGTATCGCGACAGTGCTGATCGCGTTGGTCGAGATCCAATGACTAGCAGAATAGGGAATCGGTGGGTTCAGGAGGGTAATACGGAACGCCGTCCTGGATCCCAACGGCCTCGTATCACTAGCAGTCGAGATGACAGGCATCTTATCCGCATGACTAACGGATCGTGCAGCCACGGCTCAATCCCTGAGTCAACAGATGGGGACGTTTGCAGGACAACAACCATCTGCACGAACAGACCGACGTCGTTTGCAGCAGCATGGGCTGTCAGCTCTGGGACCATGGCTGCATCACAGACAGGAGCGCCTGCGATGGTGTACTCAACGACGAACCTGGGTGCACGAATGGCAAAACGTCATTTTTTCGGATGAATCCAGGTTCTGTTTACAGCATCGTGATGGTCGCATCCGTGTTTGGCGACTCGCGGAGAACGCACATTTGGAGCGTGTATTCGTCATCGCCATACTGGCGTATCACCCAGCGTGATGGTATGGGGTGCCATTGGTTACACGTCTCTGTCACCTCTTGTTCGCATTGACGGCACTTTGAACAGTGGACGTTGCATTTCAGATGTGTTACGACTATCTACCCTTCATTCGATCCCTGCGAAACCCAACATTTGAGCAGGATAATGCACGACCGCATGTTGCAGGTACTCTAGGGGCCTTTCTGGATACAGACCAGCACATTCTCCAGATCTCTCACCAATTGAAAACGTCAGGTCAATGGTGGCCGAGCAACTGGCTCCTCACAATACGCCAGTCACTACTCTTGATGAACTGTGGTATCGTGTTGAAGCTGCATGGCCAGCTGTACCTGTACACGCCATCCACGCTCTGTTTGACTCAATACCCAGGCGTATCAAGGCCGTTATTACGGCCAGAGGTGGTTGTTCTGGGTACTGATTTCTCAGGATCTATGCACCCAAATTGTGTGAAATGTCATCCCATGTCAGCTCTAGTATAATATATTTGTCCAATGAATACCCGTTTATCATGTGCATTTCTTCTTGGTGTAGCAATTTTAATGGCCCTTGTGTTCCTGGTAAAAAGCATCCAAGATATGAAGTATAGAAGTCTCACTGTGATTACTTGGATATGGATGTAATAATGTAATACGACACACTGTACTACATGCATGTGAACATCACATTTTCACTGCAAGCTAGAAATAGTCGATAATCAGTCACAAATAACAATATTTTAATTGGTTCGCCGTGATGAGAAAAATCATTTCAATTGTTGCATGCACATTATCAGCATCAATGAACTAATTATAGAACAGGCTACACAAATGAAGAAAATGGTCGGCATTATTACGAAAGTAGGAGTGTCATGATTAGATATATTTAATTTGTTGAAATGTATTGCTGACACAGGCAGATCTACCTTGATGACAATGTTTTTCGAACTCCAGCTCACAAGGCACGTGTGGCTACCTTGTGCATTGTTGTCGCGCGCATTATCCTCCACTGCTGACAATACTCTGACCACTGTGTTGTGCGACAAATCATTTGTTTATTTTTATCAATACCAACTATTTTATTCGCGATCATACATTGTCAGTTTGGCAAACCGTAGGTGAGTAACCAGTATCTGGCATGTGCCTATCATTCCGCCTGAAGGAACGCTTTCGTTATTTTAATACTGTTCAGATCAAGAGACGAAATAAAATCCTTTGGTAAATTTTGATTCCAGTCGCTCAGTGTTAAAAATACGATGGGTTTCGGGGATTCCACCAAAATTCCAACAGAATTGCCAATCTATTTTTGTGTGAGTTGTTAACCTTTTCTTATTCGAAGGAGCATCACCATTTGTAACTGCCACATTTGTCTTGGTGACTGGTTTAATTCTACTTCCTTTGTCACAGAGTAATTTGCCAAACTCATCTCACAGCAGCAATTGCGACAGAATTCCGAAACGGAGTGCCTCATTAAACAAGTAATTGCTAATCATAGCTCAATAGCTTACGAAATACCTTTTAGTGTAGGTTTGCAGTAACATAAAAGAAGAAATTTCATGTTTATTTTCATACTAGGAAGCTCTTGTTTCGCTAGCTGCCGATAACTCTTTAAAAATTATAGTGACTGGAGTGAAATAAATAAAAAGGGAAGTATAATTACTGATATATCGCCATAGATAAGAAAGTTCCGTGTGTTTAGGAATTGGCAAAACACTCTCCTCCTTGTGTGCTATCATTCGCCAAACTTTCGTTTCGATGTCTCGAGCGGTTTAGGAGATATGAGAGATGTTGCGAATATTTCATTCTCGCGGGCGTGAGATCGGAAGTGAGCGCGCTACATAGGATCCGTTTTCTCGAGATAGGAGGCAGATAGAGACCTCCCAAGTCTAAACAAAAATTCAACATGTTAGCTAAATTTCATACGCAGCAACATATGGTGTAATACGCACCAAACGCAAAATCACAGCGACCCTTAATTTTCGTTGCAAACTTTTTGAGTTTTGCGTAGTGTCTTACTAAAATGTGTACATCACAATAAGAATGGTCATTAGCGAGATGATGGGCACTTCGCCACGAAGCTGACATACAACGCTACAATTAAGGCAAAAATCAAATATTTTCAGTGAATAGTTTCCGTAAAATCGTTTGAGAAAGATAACAGGTTGCGCGCGCTTCCGTGCTGTCAGCGCAGAGCGTAGCCAGTCGGCTCGTGCGAAGTGTGGTGTACGCGTCGCAATATGCGCTGCACCCGCGCGACTCGTGCGGCACGTGCGTCGCGCTATAGTGTCTTTGTCACGTCACACGTGCTATACGCGTCTCAATTTGCGCCTAGCCTAACTGGTGATGAGACGTGGATCTACGGTTATGATGTTGAGACAGAAGGCTCAATCTTCACATTGGACGGAAAGGCTCTCCAAGATAAAAAAAAAAGCTGGTCAAGTCAGGCAAATGTCAAAGATATGCTGACAGTTGTCTTTTTTTTTGTTACTTTGAAGGGCTAATTCATCATGAATTCGTGCCACAGGGACAAACTGTTAATCGATAGTTCTCTCGGGACGTGTTGCGACGCCTGCCAGAAAATCTGAGAACGAAATGGCCAGAAATGTCGCGATATTCGTAGCTCTTGCATCACGATAACGCACCTACACATTCATCCCTGTCGGTGCGCGACTACTGCACAAATCACTGCTGCCTCATGCTCTGTAGTCTCCAGACCTGGCCCCCGCGGACCTTCTTTATTTTCAGAGTTGAAAACCCCGCTGGAAGGACGAAGATTGGTATCGACAGACGAGACAAAAGAAAATTCGCAGACGGTGCTTCGCGCGATCCAGGAAGAGGAGTACCAAGACCGCTTCCGAAGTGGAAACTGCGTTGCGAGCAGTGTATCAATTGTGCACGAGAGTATTTCGAAGGAGACCACGCACAATAAGTGAAAGGTAAGCGTAGAAAAATTTTGTGGACAAAGTTCCTGGATCTTTTGGGCAGACCTCGTATGTGGAACGAAACACTTAAGAAGTGCCATGCTAAGCGAAAGACGGAATAAGAACAACTCCTTCAGCACACAATTACACGAGAAGGCAGATGTATCTTTTGCTCATCTTCTTGGCAATTCCAACATGGGCGAAGTAATCTTAGTATAGTCTGACGATTTTATAATGGTACTTATTGAGATCTAGGGCGGGTCTAAAACCTTTGAAGAAATGAAAATTTATGGTCTTAAAATGTTACGATTCATCTGTTGATTTGATACTCTCTCCGCACAAAAAGTTTCAGGTGGCAATGAAAAGGGAAGTATTTTCGTCAGGTGAGAAGAGGGTTTATTACGATATCGACGTCAAAACAAAAAGTAAGATTTTTGAAAGATTAAATGATGTGAAATGAGCTTTGCCCTGTATTTTAACTGGCGGCCCATATTCGGAATATATGGAAGCAGATTTATCCAAAAGGGAGAGTTCTTTAGTCCTGATGTGGTGACATAGAACTGCGCATTTTCTGTGGCAGATACCATCTTTTGAAGTAGGTGGAAATGGGTGGTTCTTTTCTCTGAACAATCTTTAATATGTTTCCCTCTGCTCGTCTGATACCTTCTCGACTACATTTGCAAACGTCACAGTTTTAATGCTTCATCAGTATACGTATAGATTGAGGTACCTTAAAATCCTGTGCGTGTCTTGATCCTACTCATTATCTTTATACAGCGTCTCTCTCGGAAGAGTCGTCAGTTAAATTTTCTCTGGTGTTTCGTCAGATATTTGTAATTTCCCCTTTTGCAGAGTGTAGTTGAAGTCAGCCCAAAAGAGTGTTTATCACGTCATTCATGCGACGTCTAGTGTGGACGAAAAGCGTCTGTTTGCAGTTACAAACAAAATTATTTTTGAAGCGGAATTTTAAGTGACGATTCGACAGACCAGTATCAGATTAGCCTAGTGCGATATTTGTTTAACCGATATGAATTACCAAGGACAGTAAAAAAATGAAGGACAAACAGGAAACCAGCAGTATTGGTTATTCGAGTTTTACTGTCCCTGTTTTAACACATACCGGTAAAACAAATATCGTAATACTCTAATTTGTGGCCGCTCTATCGAACGGGCCCGCAAAATTCCGGTTTAAAAACGAACGAGAAACAAACAACCTGACGCTTCTTGTCGCCACTGGGCGTCACGTGAAAGACCTCATGGGCAGCAATTGTTTGGGCTGACTGCAGTTATACATCGAAAATACAAAATCACAAGTACCTAGCGAAAGACCACGGGAATTGCGTCTGACGACTCTTAGAGATACACACCCTGTGCACTCCTATCACCGTATTAACGCATTTAAAAATTAAAAATGCTCCAGAGCTGTTAAAAATAATTGTTTGCGAGCAGCGCGGAAAATATAGCTAAAAACAACATCCGCAGTGTGCAACGGACTCTTCTTCTGCCCGGTGGCGTCTCAACTCTAGAAAACCTCATAGGGTTTTCTAGAGTTGAGACGCCACCGGGCAGAAGAAGAGTCCGTTGCACACTGCGGATGTTGTTTTTAGCTATGAGGCCGACGTGTGAAATGTCTAAGTACCTTGATTACATAGGATTTAAAATACTAATCTGCGACTTTCGACTAAATTTGCACCTACGAGGTATGCTGAAGTAGAGAGAATTTGTTAACTGCGCATATTGCATTAGTCAAGAGTTACCAGAGTTTTTCGTTGTGTGTTGGTGTACATGTCTTAGAAGTATCTGTTAGCCATGTCTAATATTTCGCCTGTTGTCGGCTGTCGAAAAACTTACCTGTGTTTTACAATTATGGGCGATTCTCCATATAAATAAAAATATAAACGTTCGTTTGTTAAAATCTCGAAAAATTCTTTAACCCCTGCTTCGAAATTTTGAGGAAATTCCATTCGAATACAAGCGTGGTTTTTTATAACTACTGAAGCGACACCCCCGCCCCCCAACCCATCACACACACACACACACACACACACACACACACACACACACACACACACACACACACTATGGCGCTCCAATAGATATAGAAAAAATGCGTGTATTTTAGTACAATGTTGAGGCGCGGTTTCGAAGCATTCAGTGCAGTACTTTCGGAGAGTTACGATTTTATAAAAAGGCACATTTACATCTATATAAATAAAAGTATGTGTGTGTTATCCGAAATTTAAATATGTAAGTTCTTCACCGACTGCTTCGAAATTTTGAAGCACCGTTGCACTGTAGCGATAGACTTGACTCCCGTCAACGTGTGGGCAGAAACAACTAGTTTGTTATAAAAAGGGATCATAAAACTGTTATTAAATCACGCCGTAAGAATGATATAGCGTACAACTGTTAAATATTACTTTTTTTAGTGTGTGCTACGAGTCAAACAAGGGATTAATCCTCGGTTACTCGCGCGAAAATTCGTGACATCATCACTCACGCGGATGACTGGTGTCATCCACGGAGCAAGTGGACAATTTGTACACTTTGAACGGTCTTTATAACTGGTTTTATGACTTTATTAAATCTAAATATAATACATTTAATATTTGTACAAAGTGTAATATTCTTACGTTTGAAACAGTTTGACCATTGGTAGAAAAATATCTTCAGCTAAATTACTGGCATTACAAGATCCTCTTGTTTCTTACCGACGTACAGTTCTAAATTCTAAGTGTACGCTGTTTTTACATCAACCAAAGCACACACTTTTAACCCACACTTTGCTGGTTTGCTAGGAATATATTGCCTTAACGGGCAGTTTCCTGTAAATTCCAAAAGCTGTTCGTCAACAGTAAGATATTCACTAAGTGAAAAATATTTTTGGCAATTGTTCGTGAATAGTTCAAGCACCTCTCTGATAGCAGCAAACTTGTCAATCTCTCTGCGAAAATCTCTATCACGGATATTATCAAACCTCAGACATCTCAACAGAAACCTGAATCGGTTTCCACTTATGCTTAAATAACATGATTCACGTCCGTTTCCCTTTGAGTTACCCCACAATTTCGATATACTCTTCCTAGAACATGTCAAAGATCCACATAGATATAACAAAACAATGAAAGCTCTGATCGCTATCGCGTCTGTTTCTTTAGCGTCCCTGTCCCTAGAGAATCTACCACGAACTTACTTGATTTACATATTAATGCATGTTGCGATAATGATTATTATGTTTTCATCCAAAAATAAATACAGAACTTCTATTTGTCTTTTTTATACGAGCTTTATTTTTTGGTCCAGGCAAATGCGTAATAAGATTACAAAATCTGCTTCTAACACTGGTAGGATATTTATTTTTTCTCCATTTAGTTATTCCATCTTTCCCTAAAAAAAAAAAAAAAAACATGCATCCTCTTGAGTTACTTCCTCCTGTGATTCATATTCATCATTTTCTGACACATCTTGTTCTGCTCCTGAACCATGACCTCGCTCATGAACAGAATCCTCAGTCTCTGAGTCAGCGCTATCACTGTGAGCATCTTCATCACTCAGCTCATTGAACCATTCCCACCATACATTAGGATCTCTAATAAACGCAGTCAGAGGTTTTTTGCCTTTGACATTTCTTCCACAATTTAAAAATAAAGA
Source organism: Schistocerca cancellata (assembly GCF_023864275.1). Taxonomy (NCBI): domain Eukaryota; kingdom Metazoa; phylum Arthropoda; class Insecta; order Orthoptera; family Acrididae; genus Schistocerca; species Schistocerca cancellata. The sequence goes on along the minus strand of NC_064627.1, from coordinate 830,317,790 downwards.
GAATACTAAGTAACATGGAAGGTAACTGGAATCAGTTTCAATACCTCTAAATTTACGCACATGAAAAATCGATTGAATCTAGAATAGCAATAAAGTAATACAGACTTACTCGTTTCAGATTGTGGCAGCAGAGCTCGCGCGGATGACAAGTGTCTTCCAGACTATAATAATGTTTCACAAACAATGTATCTTTCGTAACTGAAAGGCAACAATGATTGGAGCTAACAGCCGGAGAGTTAACAGAAAGATACTGAAAATGGCGCGAACTCAATCCAGCCATGTCAGACAAAATTGAGCGGGAAAGTCATGTGGATGACGTGTCATCCGCGCGAGCATCGGAGGGTTAAGAGCGGCATAAGCGTTCCCAAAAAGGCCGTGTAGCGGTTGCATGTGATGAGCGCCTCGAATACTCCCAACACGTCGTCAAACTATGAAATCGTGGAAAAATACAGAATGATTATCGAATCATAATCAAGTAAGTAGCTAATGATGTTGGTATGTCAATTGTCTCATTCCATCAAATTTTTCGGATGCTTTGGATGTGAAATATTTGAGTGCAGAACCTACACAAAATTATTAATTTCCGAACGAAAACAGTAGCGACTGCAAGTTACTCAAGAGTCGCTAGATGATGTCAAGAATGATGCAGAACTATTGAAATGAGTGATAAATGTGTGCTGACATATGGTTTTCATGATATGACGTCGAAACTAAAGATGAATCGTCCCATCGTCAACCCTGGAAGCAGCTCGGCAATTCCACTCAAGTGGGAAGGTTAAGCTCACTGCGTTTATCGATTTTAATGGCATAGTGCAGCGCGATTCTTGCAACAAGATCCAACGATTAACAAAAAGTATTTCTTAAACGTTCAACGAAGTTTTCGTGATGCAAACCGGAAAAAAGTCCAGATGTTGGCAAAATACGTCACGGCTTTTTTGCCAAAAACATTATTGTAACCATGTTCCAGCCACGATATTCATTTGATATTGTTCCATGTAACATTTCTGCAAAAAAAAAAAAAGGCCATAGTTTTACAAACAAGAATGGAATTAAAAAATCGAATCGCCGAGAGACAAAAGCTACCCCATAGAGTTGCAAAAGTGTTCCCGAGACTAGAAAAAGCGCAGGCGTACGTTTGTAATATGTAATAGGGACTATTTTGAACGGGATAATAGTGATGCAGAGCATAGATTCTCAAACATTTCATGCCTACCGCCCTCTTTCCGAAGAAAAAAATTACTGAACGCCAGTATCCTTTTCTGTGAGTGAGGAAATCAGGTAATCCCAATCTATAAATAAGTAACACGAAAGTTTTTTATCTAGGTCTCATTTTTCGAACGATAATTTGATGATTACAGTCTTAATCCAAGAATACCATATTACTGAAGTTTTCAGAAAGTAAATTAACGTGTATTCCTTGTTAAGAATGATATAGAGGAGAAAGCAATTCTTGGTGAGCAAACTGATTTTGCTTGGAAGTAATATAGAAATATTTGTGACCGAGGGCTTATTTGTTCTAATATAATTCTGACACGGTCACTGAACCTTAGCACCTATGTCCAAAGTTTTAATATAGGACAATATTTTTTTTATTACCGTCCAACGGTGGGCGGTACGGCCCCCGTTGACGAAGCCTGACGACTAAAATTCTTTCCAGATAACAACGTTGATTTTTCGCTTTGTGAATCTGAGAGAAGAATCTATTCAGCTCCGATTAATTTAAGCTTCGACTTCCCGTATCGTCGCGGTAGCGTACGGGGTCGTAGCGTGCTCGCTAAGCAGAGACGGCAGGTGCCGTCGGGCCACGGAAGCTGCCGCGTCGTTTCCCGGCTGTGATTCCTGGAACAGGAAGAGACGGGGGTCTGGCAGTAGTTTCCCGCGAGAGAAACGCAGCCTCCAGCGCGCAATGCGTGTTCCAGGAAGTCGGGTCGCCCGTCCGCCTATCCTTATCTGCCTTTCGTCCTGGCGCGGGGCGGATCTCTTATCTGCATACGGCAGCCGGCGCCAGATTAACGCCCTCCTGCTCTGTCTACAGTACAGTTGAGTGTAGCGTAGAGCAGACACACACACACACACACACACACACACACACACACACACACACACACACATTTTCTCTCTCTCTCTCTCTCTCTCTCTCTCTCTCTCTCTCTTTCTCTCTCTATCTCGTATGTATATTGAATTTCTCACTTCTGGCGTTTATGAGATGGATGAAACAAGAAAACGTCGGAAAAGGGGTGAAGGTAGTGTTTCCCAAATAAATAAGAAGCTAAGAGCCTAGGGAAAACCATGAGAACAGTAAGAAAGTTACTGTACCTCAAAAACAACCTCCACCTGATGAGGTAAATGTGTACGATCACTTTAACGCCTTAGGAATAAGTAAGGCTTTTTCGAAGAACTTCGCTTGATTATGATTTTTATATGGCGGTTTAAGTTAACCTGTGTTTATATTATGCAGACCACGTTAGGTTATGTTTGACTTGATTCCTGGACTGTAGTAGACCTAACTGTGCAGCCGGCCGGAGTGGCCGTGCGGTTCTAGGCGCTACAGTCTGGAGTCGAGCGACCGCTACGGTCGCAGGTTCGAATCCTGCCTCGGGCATGGATGTGTGTGATGTCCTTAGGTTAGTTATGTTTAATTAGTTCCAAGTTCTAGGCGACTGATGACCTCAGAAGTTAAGTCGCATAGTGCTCAGAGCCATTTGAACCGTTTTTGAACTAACTACAGAGTAGCAAACAGGTTATTCGTGGCAGTCACAAATTATTTAATGCCTCTAACTCCCGTGTTTGTTTGATAGCGGCACCGACATGAAACCTAAAAGAATGTAGAGACATTCCGTTGGAACACATTTTCAATAAGTTCTACGAACGAGGTTATAATTTTAAGCAAAACTCATATTTGATGATGCATTGTTAGAAGAAGGCGTCGTGGTTCCTACGAAGAACCCGAGGAGAGTCGCAGACAGACTAGCGTGTTTTATATAAAAAAAAAAAAAAAAAAAAAAAAAAAAAAAAACCTGAAAATACACAAAATTACCAGGCGAAGAGTGGAAACCTTGGTAAAAGCAAAAAAGAGTGGTCATGTCACCTACACTGAACGTAGGGGAAATAAAAACAAAGAAAGTATACAGCTGCTGATGTAAAACGTATTGTTGAACACATCAAAAGTTTCCCCAAGGGAGAAAGTCATTACACAAGCGCTATAAGCTCCTTTCTATTTTTAAGCCAAGATTTAAATTACAGCGGAATGTTTGAGGCTTTTGTTACGCTTTATCCGAACACAAACATTAGATATTTGTACTACAAAAAAGTATTGAAAGGACACTTTCCCAAACTGAGATTTCACCGCCCAAGGAAAGATACATGTGCTTGAAAGTAAAATGTTGAATGACTCAACCAATAGAGCTGTACATCGTACTTCACTATAATTTCATCATAGACGCGCTGAAAAAGCTAGAGAAGAGATGAAGCGTGATCATGTATAATCTGCCACTCCTACAAGTGATACATGCACAGTATCCATAGATTTACAACAGGTTCTCTCTTTGCAAACATTGTCACACTGCCAAATGTATTATTTAAGTCAACTTTCTTGTTACAATTTGGGATTGCATATGGCAGATAATAAAGGTTTTGTGTTTCTTTGGTACGAGGGCTTGAGTGGCAGGGGAGGCAAAGAAATAGCGAGCTGTGTGTTAAGGGGGAATAAAAGTAAAATTACCCAGAAAAGAATGTAATAGTGTGGTCTGATAACAGCTGCGGCCAAAACAAAAATCAAATGGCATCCTTCCTATGGATATACTTCATCTGTAATGATTGCTTTGATGAAGTTCACCACACGTATATCTTCTCTGGACACTCTTAACCTGTGACCGAGACTGCTCTAATTGAAAAAAAAAAGAAAGAGTAGAAAATGTGAAGTTCCTTTGGATCTTGTGAGAGTTTTGAGTAATGAGAATAGCAAAACTCATTTTCTAACCACTATGATGAACGATGATTATTTTTATGACTTCTCTAAAGTAGGTAAAGAACACATCACAAAAAGTCAGAAATTTCCAAGGCCGTTTGGCTCAAAAGTTTCCAAAACAAACCCAGGAAAAGTTTTTTTAAAAAAAAAATTCAATGAAGTTGAAACGTAGCCGCGAACGAATGTACATGTGCGCCACACACCGTTGGGTGGCTTGCAGAGTATAAATGTAGAAAAAAGTTGTGATAATGGAAACCATGAAAGGCTTAGATCTACCCCAGCTTGAACTAACAGCCAGATTGAAAACTGAGAAGGACGACTTAAAAAGATGATACCTTATCTCAAACAAGAAAAACTGTTTTACCAAAATCTGAGTAAACACAGCAGCTGTTTGTAGAACTGTAATATTTTGTTTATGAAAGAGTGGTAAATTAATACAAAATTTAACTTTTTAAAATTTGTGAACATTTATTTTGGAATAAAGCTTTTAAGAACACAATATCGTGCTCGAATTTGTCTTTGGTCTTTTACTAGGTTGTTTGCTAACACAGCACTTCTGTAGGGCTAATGACTTTTCATAATAATATAATTATAGAAAAACTGTATACAGTAGTTTCCAGACTTTTATAATAGCATAATAATTATTATCCTTCCCACACCCCTTTATTTACAGATATAAGTGGTAGACTTAGGCCGGTCTTTATGTTAGAGAGGTTGGCACATAGCCATGTTCTTGTTTTGTTCCATCAACAATTTTTTTTGTTGTTAAATGTTTTACAATAACTTTATTTTAAAACTGTTTGTAGATCAACTGTCTTGATTTGTTTAGGCTATAAAAAATAAGGATATCAAGAAGGAATGCTTTCTGGAAGTTTTTTGCGATTTGCTCAAAACAGCGGCTGTGGCACTTACCACGGATTTTGATTAGTCGACAATTGTTGAAGAAGAAAAAATGTGATGCATTACTTTCTGGACAACCCTATTTTATATATATATAATGGGTGATCAAGAAGTCAGTATAAATTTGAAAACTGAAAATCACGGAATAATGTAGATAGAGAGGTACAAATTGACACATGCTTGGAATGACATGGGGTTTTATTAGAACCAAAAAAATACATAACTTCAAAAATGTCAGACAGATGGCGCTTCATCTGATCAGAATAGCAATAATTAGCATAACGAAGTAAGACAAAGCAAAGAAGATCTTTACAGGAAATGCTCAATATGTCCATCATAATTCCTCAACAATAGCAGTAGTCGAGGAATAATGTTGTGAACAGCACTGTAAAGCCTGTCCGGAATTATGGTGAGGCATTGGCGTCGGATGTTTTCTTTCAGCATCCCTAGAGATGTCGGTCGATCACGATACACTTGCGACTTCAGGTAACCCCAAAGCCAATAATCGCAGGGACTGATGTCTGGGGATCTGGGAGGCCAAGCATGACGAAATTGGCGGCTTAGCACACGATCACCACCAAACGACGCGTGCAAGAAATCTTTCACCCGTCTAGCAATATGGGGTGGTTCTAATAAAACCCCTGTCATTCCAAGCACGTGTGTCAATTTGTACCTCTCTATCTACATTATTCCGTGGTTTATTAAGTTTCCAAATTTATACAGACTTTTTGATCACCCAGTATATGTAAGGTTTATTTTCTCCTCTAATACGATAGTCTTGAGAAGGGAGTCAGAATACGCACAGAGCACACGGCGGCTGTTCACGTCTCGTGGTTTTGAGTGAGTGAAAGAGAGATAGTATGAGTGTATGTCCTGCTTCAGCGCTCCTTTAGTTGTTTTGGTGTAAGTGTCGCTTTTAGCGTCTGCGTTATCTTTGCACTGCACAGCTCACAATTTTCGAGACTGTTTCGCAACTTGTGGTTGCTTTCTACCGTTAGTTCTCTGTCATACTGAGATCAAAATTCGATACTATCCAATATAGATTCCTTTTGTGAGTTGCCAATACTTTGGAATGCGATTGGTATCTCAGTCTGCGGTGTTATAGAGAGCATTCGGGACCGTGGATATTATCGCGCCGGTGATTCAGAAAAATCTTAACATTTCTTTCTACGTTTTTTGGTGAAAGTAAATTTAAATCAATCTAACTTCAACAATATTGATTGGGATCAAATAAATTAGCATTTCATATGTACCTTTTTTACTCACCCCATTTTCTCCTACAACGTTCTAATGTGGCGATCCTTTCCATCTAAAATTAATACCGTCAAAGAATTCTAGCTCACTGAATTGCAGCCTCACTGTGACGCTGACCAATGAAATAGAAGTTTCATTACCACAAACATTTTCTTTAAATCTGGAATGTTATCTGTGCCCTTTTTAAATGTGTGAATCTAATTAAATTTGATGTTGTGGATGATGGAACTTCAGTATGATTATTACTTAGCGGCATGAATAATATCAATTTAATTGTCGTGGGATTGTGTTGAATTCTCTCTGAGCATACAATCGCTTCTTTGGTAATTTGTGTGTTGAGTTCACGAGTGCGGCAGACAGCTCGCACAAACGACTGCTGAAACCCTGTCGACTCGCACATCTTACACCGAGTATGACAAGAGACGTAAACATTTCAATAGCAACAGTCGGACTATGGGATTACCGTCCCATGAGTAGACTGCCATTACAGCACAACATAAACAGGTGTGTTTAGAGTGGTGCCGTGAACAAATGTTTCACTGGCTCTGAGCACTATGGGACTTAACACCTGAGGTCATCAGTCCCCTAGAACTTAGAACCACTTAAACCTAACTAACCTAAGGGTATCACATACATCCACGCCCGAGGCAGGACCCGAACCTGCCACGCCCGAGGCAGGACCCGAACCTGCCACGCCCGAGGCAGGACCCGAACCTGCCACGCCCGAGGCAGGACCCGAACCTGCCACGCCCGAGGCAGGACCCGAACCTGCCACGCCCGAGGCAGGACCCGAACCTGCCACGCCCGAGGCAGGACCCGAACCTGCCACGCCCGAGGCAGGACCCGAACCTGCCACGCCCGAGGTAGGACCCGAACCTGCCACGCCCAAGGTAGGACCCGAACCTGCGACCGTAGCGGTCGCGCGGTTACAGACTGAAGCGCCTAGAACCGCTCGCCCATAACGGCCGGCCTGCCGTGAACAGGTAGCATGAACGGCGTCGCATTGTGGTCAGCGGGCCGTATTAGTTGTGCAATTAGCAGTGATGACCATCATCGGCCAGTATGGCGGCGGCCTGGGACGTGTCCCATTTTTCCAACGTTTTGGAGAGGTACACAGACGTTACTGGTGGCGTAATGGGGTGAAGAGCCATCGGCTGTGACTTCACGTCACGGTTTGTAGTGACAGAGGGAACTCTAATGGCATAACAGTACGTCGCGGCCATCCTGCGTCCTCTCGTGTTAACTCTCAAGCGACAATATCGTGGTGGCATTTTTCAACAGGACAATAGTCGTCCACACGTGGCACATATGTCTATGAAGTGTGTGCGCGATGTTCTGATACCCCCGTGGCCAGCAAGATCCCCAATCTGTTCCCGAGAGACCGTGTATTGGACCAGCTTGGAAGTCAACTCTTGTTGTATTGGCAGTATTGAGGAATGAAGGCTCCATGACAACAGTCTTGCTCCAGCTTGCCTCAATAGACGCTACCATGATTTTGTGACATCCTTCCCAACCGAATCACTGCATTGATGTACGTCAGAGTGGGTGCAGCGTCTACTGGTAAGTAGGATTCTACAGCCAAGTTTTTCGACAATTTGACTATTTTCAATCACTGAAGTAACATCACACACCCTCTCATCCCACAAGGTGTCATTCCGTTTCCTCTTTCCCACACTTCGCCGGCCGTGTATTTTGTATCCAGGCACTTAGTAAAACTGCACTGAAATTGGTGGACTATGTTCAAACGCGTGAGCTTCATTCTTAAAGTTTGTCAAAATATTTCCATTTAATGGTGTCTGTGGTCTAACGTTATGAAGTACAGCTGTACTACTCCCTTCCGTCCTTTATCATTATACTTGGTCGACTCTAGTGTGGCTGTTAAAATACGGCGGAATCACGCCTGTAGAAGGGGACGAATTCGAGACCTTGGGCACGGTCAGGGCAGGACACGACACACTCGAAAATGGCTACGGAGCCCAAACTGTGCATTAGTGAACGGTACAAAATAAAATGATTTTTTAATCCAACTTACGCAAATGCCGTACGGTGCCATTCAAAAAAAAATAATACGCACATTGTGGCGTACCCGTAGCAATGATTAAAGGCAATAAATCAAATTTACTAAATGACTTTTCTATGTTGTTATTTTCAGTGAACATCTATTACGCTAATGAGACGGGAATTAGTAGTTTTTTCGTTTAATAATTACAGCGTTCTTCTTTGTCTTGAGAACTGCCTTCCTCTTCTGTGGACGTATGTATTTCACTACACAGGGTGGTCAGAAATAGTGTGAAAAGCTTGTAAGAGTGTTGCGTGGTAGGTTGTGCAAGAGATAACTAAAGAAAAAAATTCGCTACATTGCGCCGTTTCAGTGTTAATTAAAACTGAAATTAGCCACAGAAGGTGTTGCCAAGCGCGTTTTTCCTTCGGTTTTCTAAAACCGAATAAGAGAGCGATACAAAAATTGGACATGGGACGGTAGTAAGGATGGAACCCAAACGAAATGCTGAACAGTCTCGTGGTATTAGCTAAGCTAGGGGAACAACTGACACTAATTGTCTCGGGCTGCCCGCTTGAATTGGCGCGTTCAACGGCCTAATTGGCTGACTTCGATGTTAATGAACTCTGAAAAGGCGCGCAACGTATCTAATTTTTTTCTGAACAATTATTTCTCAGCACAATTTACATCGTTACACCTGTGCCAGCTTTTGATACTGTTTCTGACCGCCCTGTAAACAGACATCTGTCATCTGGTACCGATTAAGCTGGAGATCAACTTACTGTATCTGATGCATAGTATTCAAACACCGCTGTGTAACGCGAAATTCACCACTGGATGCCACCAGAGGCGAACCAGGCAGTATGGAAGGAGGCGTAGAATATTTTGTTAGCAGAGGAGAAGTAACAGCGGAATGTGTGTATCAACAGGAATCGGCAAATTCCAACTTGGTCGAGTCATTGATGTCACCTGAATAACAAAACCATCAGGGACATTTCAACCCTTCTAAAGCTGCAGAAATTACTTTTGGAGACGCGGCTGCATTTGTTTACGAAGGAACAACGGAAACTAAACGACGATCAGGCAGATGTCACGCACTGACGCACAGGGACCGCCGAGCTGTGCGGACGGTGGTTCTAAGGAATCACAGACTCGCATAATCAGCAGAAGGCATCGCTCTCCAGTTCGAAAGTGTTACCAGCAATCCGTCTAGCAAAGTGACTGTGCTAAAGGAGTTACAAAGAACAGGGCAAAATGGTCAAGCAGCTTCTCATAATACACGCATTTCTGTAGGCTATTCTGGAAGTGGCGTCAACTGCGACGCAACTAGACAGCGGATGATTGTAAACGAGTGATTTAGGATGATTAATCACACTATAGCTGTGGCAAGCCAATGGAAGGATTTGGATTGACCATTAACTGGTAAACGTTACCTGTCGTTACGTGTACTGTCATACTGTCAACAGAGGGGGAGGACACCTCAAAGCCCCATCTGTGAGGTCATGTTTTGTGGACAATAACATTATTGAAATACCCCGTGCTGCGCGAAGTCCCGGCCTGAACCAAATGAAACACTTTTGTTAAGAATGGAAACGTCGACTTCGCTCCAGACCCCCGCCCCCCCCCCCCCCCTTTTCTGATTTCGGTGGTGTAACACCCAAACATTCTCGTTAATAGTCTCCCCAGCAGAGTTCAAGTCGTCATAATGGCGAAAGGTGGACACGCCCAATATTAAAGTTCATTAATAGCTGTCCGGATACGTTTGATGAGATACTGTAAAACAGAAGTCCGTTCTGGACTAGAGAGGTCCAAGTAGCTAAGACCCTCACGGCCAACTGCCTGTAACGGAAGGACTATGGTGTCACATTTGAAGCGTTTCGGTGTCATCTAGACGCTGAAATGTTTAAAAGGATAAATCCGCTTGGTGGAGAATGTAGTGTTGCAAACTAAAACAGTATCCGCTTCCGTATTCCCTGCTTCCCGCCGTCGACTCTGCGCAGGCGGGGGCCGTATGAGTTTTATCTCGGCAACAGCCTTACAGCAAGCCTGTTACGTAACGCAGTTCCCTGTGGAGTCCGCAGGCCACGCGCGTCTGGTCCCGAGATGTAGGACATCAAAAGACAGACCTCAGGCTCGAAGCGGGATGTGTGTACGCGCGCGCAGTCTGTGCTCTTATGTTGGCTGTTTAAAGGGCCGCTAACACTACTGGGATTGAAGATCGGGACTAAACTAGCGGGGTAACGATGTACAGAACACACGGCTGGCTCACGAAAGACTAAGAAGCTAACTACTGAACGATACACAGCGGAAGATACAGGGTGTTTCAAAAATGACCGGTATATTTGAAATGGCAATAAAAACTAAACGAGCAGCGATAGAAATACACTGTTTGTTGCAATATGCTTGGGACAACAGTACATTTTCAGGCAGACAAACTTTCGAAATTACAGAAGTTATAATTTTCAACAACAGATGGCGCTGCGGTCTGGGAAACTCTATAGTACGATATTTTCCACATATCCACCATGCGTAGCAATAATATGGCGTAGTCTCTGAATGAAATTACCCGAAACCTTTGACAACGTGTCTGGCGGAATGGCTTCACATGCAGATGAGATGTACTGCTTCAGCTGTTCAATTGTTTCTGGATTCTGGCGGTACACCTGGTCTTTCAAGTGTCCCCACAGAAAGAAGTCACAGGGGTTCATGTCTGGCTAATAGGTAGGCCAATCCACGCCGCCTCCTGTATGTTTCGGATAGCCCAAAGCAATCACACGATCATCGAAATATTCATTCAGGAAATTAAAGACGTCGGCCGTGCGATGTGGCCGGGCACCATCGTGCATAAACCACGATGTGTTCGCAGTGTCGTCTAAGGCAGTTTGTACCGCCACAAATTCACGAAGGATGTCCAGATAGCGTGATGCAGTAATCGTTTCGGATCTGAAAAATGGGCCAATGATTCCTTTGGAAGAAATGGCGGCCCAGACCAGTACTTTTTGAGGATGCAGGGACGATGGGACTGCAACATGGGGCTTTTCGGTTCCCCATATGCGCCAGTTCTGTTTATTGACGAAGCCGTCCAGGTAAAAATAAGCTTCGTCAGTAAACCAAATGCTGCCCACATGCATATCGCCATCATCAATCCTGTGCACTATATCGTTAGCGAATGTCTCTCGTGCAGCAATGGTAGCGGCGCTGAGGGGTTGCCGCGTTTGAATTTTGTATGGATAGAGGTGTAAACTCTGGCGCATGAGACGATACGTGGACGTTGGCGTCATTTGGACCGCAGCTGCAACACAGCGAACGGAAACCCGAGGCCGCTGTTGGATCACCTGCTGCACTAGCTGCGCGTTGCCCTCTGTGGTTGCCGTATGCGGTCGCCCTACCTTTCCAGCACGTTCATCCGTCACGTTCCCAGTACGTTGAAATTTTTCAAACAGATCCTTTATTGTATCGCTTTTCGGTCCTTTGGTTACATTAAACCTCCGTTGAAAACTTCGTCTTGTTGCAACAAGACTGTGTTCTCGGCGGTGGAATTCCAACACCAGAAAAATCCTCTGTTCTAAGGAATAAACCATATTGTCTACAGCACACTTGCACGTTGTGAACAGCACACGCTTACAGCAGAAAGACGACGTACAGAATGGCGCACCCAGACTGCGTTGTCTTCTATATCTTTCACATCACTTGCAGCGCCATCTGTTGTTGAAAATTGTAACTACTGTAATTTCGAGAGTTTGTCCGCCTGAAAATGTACTGTTGTCCCAAGCATATTGCAACAAACGGTGTATTTCTATCGCTGCTCGTTTAGTTTTTATTGCCGTTTCAAATATACCGGCCATTTTTGAAACACCCTGTAGATACGCTCTTTAGAAATCATCATGCTTCACGCGACATTTGAAGTGGGCTTTGATGTATTATACGTCCAATACGTTGCACAACAATTTCTAGGGAGCAAGTATGGTTCATACTGCATCGAATTGTACAGATGAGTTAACTATAGCTGCAGCTATACGCACTACTGTAAAGGTCATGGGAGAGGGTGTTTCCCACCGTGCCACTTATTAGGACGTTTTCTTATTTCATTCGTGTAAGAAAGAATGACTGTTGAAATGCTTCTCTGCGCGCTGCAGTTACAGTCTGATTTTCACTGTGCCAATGAGGCCAATGTGTAGGCGGTCTAGATTCCTCAATGGTTGGTTTGGTTGGTTTAAAGGCGGGAGAAGGGGCCAAACTACGAGGTCATCGGTCCCTTGTTCCTAATAAAACAATACCACAAGTGTGAAAATAAAATGGACGAAACATATAACACAAAACGGAAAGAAAGGAAAAGAAACAAGAACGAAGGGGAGGCAACGAACACTAAAAGGAACGAAAGAGGACAAGAAAACAACAGAGACGCTAGAAACAGAAGAGAGTACAACATGGAAGCACATTACAGTGGCTGGCCAACCACGAGAATAAAAACAGAAAGCCAGCCACTCTGCTACACATTAAAACCTCCAGCCTAAAAGCACTATGGTGGGGGGGGGACAGAGGGACAAAGGACATACGCAAAAACCTACATAGAAGTATAAAACCCACTCTCACGGATAAAACGTAAAACTAAAGCTGCTGTGGAGGCATTGTCGCCGAACACCGAAGGCAGGGTGCTGGAAAAGTTAAAAGTCTGCCGCAGAGCGGCTAAAAGTGGGCAGTCCAGCAAGACGTGGACTACTGGCAATTGGGAGCAACAGCGACACTGAGATGGGTCCTCGCGACGGAGTAGGTAACGATGCGTTAGCCACGTATGGCCAATGCGGAGCCCGCAGAGGACAACTGATTCCCTGCGAGAGGTCTGCATGGAACACATTCATAGTCTCCTTAATGACACGCAGTTTGTTGTGCGTGCTGTTATGCCATTCCGTCTCCCAAAGCCGGAAAACCCTGCGGTGTAAGACAAAACGTAGGTCAGCTTCGGAGATGCCTATCTCCAGAAGCGGTTTCCGCGTCGCCTGTTTGGCCAGCCTGTCGGCAAGATCGTTGCCGGGGACTCCGACGTGTCCTGGGGTCCACACAAACACCACGGAACGGCGGGACTTTTCCAGGGCATAGATGGACTCCTGAATGGACGCTACCAGAGGGTGGCGAGGGTAGCACTGGTCGATAGCTTGTAGGCTGCTCAATGAGTCAGTACACAGGAGAAATGCAAGGGCATGAGCGGATGTACTCAAGAGCACGAGATATGGCCGCCAGCTCTGCAGTGAAAACACTGCAGCCAACTGGCAAAGAGTGCTGCTCAGTATGTCCTCCATTAACATATGCGAAGTGTACGTGACTATCAGCCTCTGAGCCGTCGGTATAAACCAATTCCTCAATGCTGGTGGTAAATGAAGTACCAGAAATGAGTGTTCGAACTGGCGTTTCATTTAGTGAATTACATTCTCATAGATATTAAAAACATACTGTACTGTTCCATGAAGTTTCCGGATTGCAGCCAGATGACGTCACCTTCTACTCACGATATTTCGGGCAACAGCCATGCAGCAGTCTTCAGGTGAGTGTTTTGCACTGGAGATGACTATTTCATACGGCTGAATGTACACCAAAATTTGGCGCGGAGACGCATGTGCAAAGGCAGCTGATACATGAGCGACCTCTGTCGAGTTTCGCGCCCTCTTTGAATGTTGCTCCATCTATGACGCGCAGGCGCATGCATAATGATGCACATGTGCGCTCTCTGCCGGATTGTGGGCTCGCGCTGTTAAAATTCAGATATCAAGTTAATACAATTAACTGTCGCTAGACGTGCCATTATTCGCAAAATTTTTTCTTCCTCAAGATATTGCAAAAATCGCCGGGTCCGAGGCGTCATCCAACGGCTGTAACTATAACTACTCTACTACACTGATGAGCCAAAACGCCACGACCACTGCCCATCGCGAAGGTGTGTCGTCTGGTGTCGCTGTATAAAAATTGCACAAGAGAAGGAGAGGCGATTGGGGAGTCATTCTAGTGGCGATATGGGCCGCAGATGGAGATATCTACTGACATAAACGAATTTGGCAAAGGGCAGATCGTTATGACCCGCCACGTGGGAACGAGCAATCAGCAACGGCGAAACTAGTCGTTTGTTCGCGCGCTACTGTCGTGAACGTGTTTGCCATCTACGCCTCATCACAAAACAAGGAGGTCGGAGGCTTACCGGCTTTGTAAAACCGAGTAGGCGGCGATCCGTGGGACATCTGACGGCAGAGTGCAATGCTAGTGCAGGCACAAGTATTTTGGAGCACACCTTTGAGCGCACATTACTGATCATAGGGTTCCGTAGGGGACCCACCCGCACGACTTCCTACGCTGACCAGACAACATAGTCAGTTACGATTGCAGTGGCCGTGGGATGATTGATACTGCACAGTGGAACCATGGAAACCATGGAAACGAGTCGCCCGACAGGATGAGTCAGGTTTGTTGCACCACGTCGATTGTTGTGTCCAGTCAAAACGGCTGCTAGAAACCGTGCACTGCGCCACGAAAGTAAGTTGGTTGGGGAATATTAAACTGTGCGGGATATTCTCCTGGGCTACCTTTGGTAGTAATGGAAACCACCGTTACACCTGTTGACAACGTGAACATTATTGCGAGCCGAATACTTCCACTCCTGCTTTATGTCCTCCGCAACGGCGAGAGCATCGTTCAGTTAGACAACCGTCCCGCGTCGCAAGGTCAGAACCGTGTTGCAGTTGTTTGAGGAGCATCATAATGGATTCTGGACGTCTTGCCCGCCAAATTCGACTGGTGTGAACGCGATGGAACGCAGCAGGAACGCCATCGGTCGCCAGCTCCGCGTCCACAACCAACCAGCCTTTTATTTTATTTATCCTGATGTGATAACAGCCATCAGGCTCGCTCTCTCACACGGAACCACAGTTTCACACTACGTTTTTTACATCATATTTACCTAACAAATAACAAGCTTAATACGACAAACAGTATTAAAGTGATTTGAGTGTCTGAAGTGGAATTGCGTCATCTGTTCGTAGCCATCAGGTGCCACATACCACCGGAAATCTACCAAGGACTTGAACCCATGGCACGTAGACTCTGCTGTACTCCGTTCCAAAGTTGGGCCAAACAAGCTATTAAGCAGCAGGTCATAATGTTAAGGCACATCAGTGCACGTTCGTCGAATTCTGTAACGTCGTGCAGAACTCGCAGAGAATGCGTTTTCTGACTTTAATAGTTCTTGGTGGTACGGTGCCAAGTACAGACCGTCTAAAGTGTAATACATGCCCAGCGAGAGTCACGAGGCCACCATGTATCTATAATAATTTGTCTTTATATTACACTAGGTAATCTGACAGT
The DNA here is from genome assembly GCF_023864275.1 of Schistocerca cancellata. Taxonomy (NCBI): domain Eukaryota; kingdom Metazoa; phylum Arthropoda; class Insecta; order Orthoptera; family Acrididae; genus Schistocerca; species Schistocerca cancellata. The sequence continues at coordinate 830,302,323 of NC_064627.1, read as the reverse complement.
ACTCCGCCACTGCTAATCATATCTTTCTATTCTCGCTGTTTCTATCAATTTCTTTCTCATACCCTCTCTGTCCATCTCCTCTTCTCCCCTCCCTCTCCCCTTTAGCCTCGTTTATTGTTACTGCCAATGAAACTTTGATCAGGATTTTAAGTCGCTTAAAATTAATGGATAAATCTGTTATGATTATTGGTGCACACGGTATAACAGACTTCTCCTGCTGTAACAGTAGCTGCTGCGATAACAGTATTTCACATGGTTTTAATCTGGAAACGTGAATGATTACAAAGTTTCGAATGAGTTAGAATCCATATTTGTGTTATGTGCCGATAAGCCGTAAATACAACTTTCCACTTTTTGGTTGCAACCCGACTGAGAGGAAGAAAACAAAAAAGCATTTTTTTTGAAAATATATGTAAAGAGGAAGTATACTTGAGAGAAAGTCTCTAATGGTTTAAATGTCGTGCTATCGCAGTTACAAGTACACTATAAATACAGCACGGCATTTTCTTTCTCGCAGACGTTTGGACACAAAATCTGTATATTATTCTTTACAAAAAATATATCGTACACGGTACGGGACTACAAGTCCCACCGCCACACCTGCACCTGCCCATGTTAGGCAATAAATTCTACCTGACTCATGTAGTACTATCACCGTAAGAGGGTGGTACGGGACGACAAGCCCCACCGCCACTACTCCAAAGTGAATTGCAGTGACAAAGTCACTGCACAGTGGAAATTTACTGGCCCACCAACACAGCTAGACCGCAACAGACCGGTGATGCTGTATTGTAACCTATCACCTCGGACTACAAGTCCATTTAAAAAAAAAAAAAAAAAAAAAAAAAAAAAATATATATCGTACGTTTGTCCAAGACCGCCCGTACGATAGCCTGTAGGAAGAGGGGAGACTAGATATATGGGATGCTTTGAATCACGAATGGCGACCTGCAAGTATACATAAAAAAAGCTACCCTTTCGACCCTGTTAAAAACCTCTAATATCAATTTTTATAACGCTTTCTTGAGAAAAATCATGTGACTATACTACATTTTTTCCTTTCCCTGATAGCTGTGGAGGCCGTGCACCTCTTTTGCCCCCAGAAAAAGCTTCCTCTTTATTATATATATTATACATCTCTTATGCCGCCCGAACTTTTATTACAGTATCGTCTAAAAAATCTGTAGTAAATCGTTTTAGAATAATTCGAGATTTTTGGTAACAACGTTAAACAACAACGGCTTGGCTTTATATAGTGGTATACATTTGATACTGTACAGTATTGGAGGAATAGTCAGTATTCTGGTATATGATAGGGACGTTCATTCCACGGAAAGAAGTTCAGTAAAAATGGGCTCTAAATTGCATGCTTTAAGAGCTATGGGCATCTGTTCAGTGAAAGATCTATTTCACCATATCGCAGATGAAGTTCTAACAGCTTCTGAGGTATCATTTTTGCGATCATGATTGCTAGACGTTTTTGCTTCGAATGTGAAAACTGAATGTTTGTCAGAAGTAATAAATTTCGCTACACCCTTACTTAATTTAACAAAAGAATTAATAAAACCGGAAAATTGAAAGTTAATTTAGTGACTGAAATTAATAGTGAAATTGTTTCTGAAGCACTACGAAATTCAATAAAACCAGGTTAGTCTTGGGCTACCTCAACAATCATTTCAAAAGCTACTTGAATCTACGCAATTTTGAAATAAGAGATTTAACTTTGAACTTGAATTCAATGATTTTGAACAATTAACAATAGTAAAATTTAGTACGTACCAAGCTGAGCTGCAGTCACAGGTAAGCTAAAATATGGTAACAAAACTCGCACTCTTAATTTGTGCTTATGTAATCTAAATATTGTAGCCAGCTATGAATACTTTAACTGAACTTTGAAATTAAAGCAGTGAAATCGAATGATGTTACTTTAATGCTGACGTATGAATTCCAGAAAAGGAAGGGACCCTGCTTGGTAATGCAATTGGGACAATGAGCAACAAAGGTTCATGCTAAGTTGCTGTAATTTTGTGATGCAACAATTTTAAAAGCTGAGGTCTGCCATACAGTTCTAAAACTTTTACGTGTTTCCAGTCTTCCTTGTTGGTTGATTGAAGGTTTGAAGCCGTCAATCGAGGAGGTGGCGACAGTCACTCATTGTCGGCCGTCGCTGTTGCAGAAGCTAGATGTTGGCGCGCCTTCTTCTCGACACGGCCACCAGGCGAAACGGGCTCTTGATGTGTGCCAGCTGATGCTCCCCGTCCGCGACACCGTGTCAGAAACTATCATAGCAAGTGGAGCGCAATTACATGCTGCCCAACCCCGAAAGCGCGGCAACTCGCGGGAGCGCCACACAAACCTGCTCCACCGCCCTACCCCAGCCAGACTCCCGCTCTGCCCGCGCTCCACGCGGCAGAGTTAACACTACCAAAGATCCTGAACACTTTAGTTCTCCACACGACCTATTGATGTATTCGTTCGATAGCATAGTTTTCCCTAGGCAAGACCCAGCGTAAAAATACAAATAGTATTTACAAAACAAACCAATTATACATCGACACACACATATATACATATACATACATATATGCATATACATACATATATACATATACATACATATATGCATATACATACATATATACATATACATACATATATACATATACATACATATATACATATACATATATACAAATAGTAAAACAATTACAATATATAAAGACACAGAAATGTCATCTTCAGGTTACAAAATAAGGAAAAAAATTTTAGTACAATGTGACAAAATGATATTCTTCCAGTGATCCACAGCCCAGCTTTTATGGAGTCACCACGTTTTCGCATTACGGGTATTTGTACCACTAATGAGTGCTTTTGGAATGCCAGCTCGCCCTGCATTTTCTCTGCTTATGGAGCTGGCCTTCGTTTTTTTTTTTTTTTTTCTGACGTGGTACGCGAGTGCGACGTTCAGTTCTGCTGAGACCTTTACAGATGTCGTCCCGTTATTTTTCCATCATAATCCTCCTCCTAAATGGCCGACCGCCGCCATTACGCAACACACACTTTAGTACGCATTGTGAGTCCGCGGATGATGTTTTTCCGCTCTCCCTGTATGCGGTACAAATCTTTGATACGATGCCTCTTGGAACAACAGACACTTTGGCTACCTTGAATACGGAAGCACCCATTGTACGCGCACCAACGATTCGCCCACGCTGTGATTCTCTTAGCTCCGACATAATTCACTCACAACGACAGAGACAGCAAAGGACTTGGAAGAGCAGTTGAATGGAATGGACAGTGTCTTCGAAGGAGGATGTAAGATGAACATCAACAAAAGCAAAACGAGGATAATGGAATGTAGTCGAATTAAGTCGGGTGATGCTGAGGCAATTAGATTAGGAAATGAGACACTTAAAGTAGTAAAGGAGTTTTGCTATTTGGGAAGCAAAATAACTGATGATGGTCGAAGTAGAGATGATATAAAATGTAGACTGGCAATGGGAAGGAAAGTGTTTCTGAAGAAGAGAAATTTGTTAACATCGAGTATAGATTTAAGTGTCAGGAAGTCATTTCTGAAAGTATTTGTATGGAGTGTATCCATGTATGGAAGTGAAACATGGACGATAAATAGTTTGGACAAGAAGAGAATAGAAGCTTTCGAAATGTGGTGCTACAGAAGAATGCTGAAGATTAGATGAGTAGATCACATAACAAATGAGAAAGTATTGAACAGAATTGGGGAGAAGAGAAATTTGTGGCAACTTGACTAGAAGAAGGGATCGGTTGGTAGGACATGTTCTGAGACATCGAGGGATCACCAATTTAGTATTGGAGGGCAGCGTGGAGGGTAAAAATCGTAGAGGGAGACCAAGAGATGAATACACTAAGCAGATTCAGAAGGATGTAGGTTGCAGTAGGTACTGGGAGATGCAGCTTGCACAGGATAGAGTAGCATGGAGAGCTGCATCAAACCAGTCTCAGGACCGAAGACAACAACAACAACAACAACAACAACAACAACAACAATAACGACACGAAACACTTTTTTTGAACCACTACAGGCACAACTTACTGACATTACACAGGTGCTGTTCGTGACCAAATACAACAGAGCAACCTGTAACTTGGCTACCATCTGCTTAATGTTTAAGAATGCGTCTCCCGCGGTGTATTTCATATTTTTGTCCAACACCCGTATTTCCCGCTACTTCCTCTTCATACCTTTCTAACTCTCAGAAGCTCCCCCACTATGATCTGGGACTAGCACGGTCGGAAGAAAGGTGAAGAGAAAATCAAGTGGCTTTTTTTAGCGAATCAGTGGTATGGACGGATTGTTCATAGGAAAGAGCAACTGCTACAGAAATGTACGTCTCTAAAGTTAACTTATGGAACACTGCAACGAAAGAAGTCAGATTTAAATAACTGAGAGGAAGTAAATACAGATGTGCTGCACTTACCACGTGTCAAATTTTGTGCTGCTCTAGGCATTGATGAAGCCGGGAGCTGCAAAATTTCCCACTGAGACGACTCAACCGATTGCTAAATGGGCACATAGGAAACAGAGGACAGGCCTGTTTGTCCGTGTGGGAACGTTGCCGTTATGTCGGCTATTCTAGTCAGACACTGACGCGTGATGACGTCAAGGGAATCCTGGCGACTATTTGTCCCCGAAGGGACAACAGCTTACGAAACAGGATTGGAAGTGCAGTGGGGAACAGCAACAAGTACTAAGATTTTTACTGTAAATCTTATTTATTTATGAAAGTGAGTATCACTAAATGCAAAATTTGAAAAGGACATTTGTCAAAGTGTAGCCTGTAGTCTTGGTTAGGGCCACTGTAGGCAATTTCACTGAACTAGTGACATATGTGCCTCAGTTCACGTACGCGTGAATTCTCAACTCTCTCTCTCTCTCTCTCTCTCTATCTCTCTCTCTCTCTCTCCCTCTCTCTCCCTCTCTCTCCCCCTTTGAACGAGGCTAGGCTGTGACAATGCTTGCGCCAACTACTTTGTATCCTCAGCAGTGGTGGGAACCTTCGAATTTGTGAATGTTCTAGAATTATCGGGAACGTGGCTGTTTAGGTGATGCATCTTGTCGCGGAAACAACTGCGAGGCAGGCGAGCTGTAATTTAATATTTCACTCTCGCTGTTAATCAGCTGAGGTAACGATTCACCGTGTTTTATAAAATAATATTCTATGTCCACGTGAATGCTGTTCTTTGTGCACTCACAAACGTTACCTGTGAGGTCTCAATTTTGTCGCAGTCCACTCTTCAGACGAATTACCTTAGAATTTTTCTCCCCTAATTCGGTATCCCATTGCTTTGAACATTTTACAAAAAATTAGTAGCAGATACTCTTTTCAAAAAAATAGTTCAAATGGCTCTGAGCACTATGGGACTTAACATCTATGATCATCAGTCCCCTAGAACTTAGAACTACTTAAACCTAACTAACCTAAGGACATCACACAACACCCAGTCATCACGAGGCAAAGAAAATCCCTGACCCCGCCGGGAGCAGATACTCTTTCCTTCGACCACAACCATTCCGATGCCGGACGCGTAATGCATGTTTACAGTTACTTATCTACATACGAGTAACAGGTACACTTTTCAATCACTTGAGTGATACACCATTTGTTGACCTCCATAGCTGGATAGAAAGCACTTGCAGGCCGCAAGTTCAGTCTCTTAAGTCTCACTTTAAAGTGTTGTGTTAGCAATGATGACAGTAAAACTCTTAGCTGCTACTGAATCACCACGTGCATCACGAGGGCGACAGAAAATGAGTGTACTGGAGGTGCAGACGCCAATCTTCTGTGCAATGTATGTACCGAGTGATCAAAAAGTCAGTATAAATTTGAAAACTGAATAAATCACGGAATAATGTAGATAGAGAGGTACAAATTGACACACATGCTTGGAATGACATGGGGTTTTATTAGAACCAAAAAATTCAAAAGTTCAAAAAATGTCCGACAGATGGCGCTTCATCTGATCAGAATAGCAATAATTACCATAACAAAGTAAGACAAAGCAAAGATGATGTTCTTTACAGGAAATGCTCAATATGTCCACCATCATTCCTCAACAATAGCTGTAGTCGAGGAATAATGCTGCGAACAGCACTGTAAAGCATGTCCGGAGTTATGGTGAGGCAGTGGCGTCGGATGTTGTCTTTCAGCATCCCTAGAGATGTCGGTCGATCACGATACACTTGCGACTTCAGGTAACCCCAAAGCCAATAATCGCACGGACTGAGGTCTGGGGACCTGGGAGGCCAAGTATGACGAAAGTGGCGGCTGAGCACACAATCATCGAGCACACAATCATCACCGAACGACGCGCGCAAGAGATCTTTCACGCGTCTAGCAATTTTTTTTTCCCTAATAAAACCCCATGTTATTCCAAGCATGTGTCAATTTTTTCCTCTATCTACATTATTCCCTAGTTTATTAAGTTTTCAAATTTATACTGACTTTTTGATCACCCGCTATTACACTTCACGAAATGGACATGGTCGACATTCAAGAAATGTTCGGAACAAACTATTAACTTGCACCATGAACACCGAATGAAAAATGGTGCGCCACAGTTGTAAAGATAAAATGTTCAAATGTGTGTGAATTCCTAAGGGACCAAACTGCTGAGGTCATTGTTCCCTAGACTTACACACTACTTTAACTTACGCTACGAACAACATACACATCCATGCCCGAGGGAGGACTCTAACCTCCGGCGGGAGGCACCGCGCTATCAGTGACGGCGCCTCTAATCGCGCTGCCGATTCGTACCATCATTATAGAAGGTAGAGTTACAAACCGTACAGGATGTCCGGCTACTTGTCCATTCTTAAGGAATGCGTATAGACTCATATAGTTATGACGGGGCGATGAGAACTGATGGAATGTAATGGCACGAAACCGAATGCGGAACAGTCTGGCGTGGTGTGCGAAATAGCGAAATAGTCCGTCGTGGGGCTCATCGTGAAACTGGCTATCTTAAGAGTTTAAGGCGTAGCTGCAGACAGTGCTATGTTTTTTTCAGGCACAGAAAAAACAAACAACCCGAGGCTGAATTTCTCCAGTGGTTCCAGGTGATACGAACTGCAATGTCACACACTTTTAAGGAAGGATAGTTTGCTCTAAGGGAGTATGATTTTTATATGCAGACCAGGAATCAAGCAAAAGCAAGTTATTTTGACCCGCTACGATCAAAAGGAATACTTATACCATAGTTTTAGTTCCCTTACGCACATATTCGCATTCTTGCTTGCTGTGATGGAAATATTCCTTACTGCCAGTGTAAGATCACCTACGAGATATAGACTCGTAGGGGGGCAGAGCACCTCCAACTTCTCGCACCACAGAAAATAACTTTCCAGCCAATTTGCTATCCAGATTATTGTACTCGTCATGCACATTGTCCGCAAGTTCGAGCGGATGCGACACCACACATTCCGCAGACTCCTTTTGCAGACACGCTAATACTTCATCTGGCTCCTTTCTCACTCTGCGAAATTCTTTGCGTTTCTTTCTGACGAATTGTCAACTTCGGCAACTGTTACTATAGATATAATGCAATTTTGCTTTGCTTATCGTTGCCAGTGCTCTGCTTTGTGTGAACGCCACTAACAGTGTAGAACTGTTGAGAGTTACTCGTCGCCGGCCGGAGTGGCCGAACGGTTCTAGGAGCTTCAGTCTGGAACCGCGCGACCGCTATGGTCGCAGGTTCGAATCCTGTCTCGGGCATGGTTGTGTCTTATGTCCTTACGTTAGTTAGGTTTAAGTAGTTCTAAGTTCTAGTGGACTGATGACCTCCGCTGTTAAGTCCCACAGTGCTCAGCCATATTTGAACCATTTTGAACCAAGTTACTCGTCGACTAAGCAGTTTACCACGCTCCGTAGCCTCACTCTGCGCTCACCATTGAATACCGCCAGTTCCGCCCCCTGTTGCCATTTAGCAGTCAATATTATGGTTGCACGGTAGAAAATATGTGGGGCGACAAGTCACTGGTGTTTTGCGACCTTTCACTCAAGGGGTTCCTCGTGAGTCCCATGCGGAGGACCCGTGTTCAATTCCCGGTGCTGCCACCTATTTTTCCTTGTTGGGAGGACTGGGACGGTGCGCCATCGGCCTCCTGACGACAACTAAGCAGCTACTTCAATGGTTACCATTACGGCTCTAAGGTCTGGAAAGTCGGAAACGGCAGGGAGTGCTGTGTGCCGACTTCATGCCTCTCCACATTGTATCCGCGTGACACTACATGGCCGAGGTGGCAGTGGTCTTCAGGACCAGATGGCTAAGTTTAAGTTTTTAAAATAATAACACACCATTACCATTTCTCATTGTGTGTATATCGCACAATACCACCTGAATTATTTATGGCGTAGTGACAACGATATTACATCAACAACATTTACATTTCTAGTGTACACGCCTCACGCTAACACTCAGTTTAGGCTGTTGAGAAACAACCTAGCGACAGGCTATGACAGTTCCAGCGCATTAAAATGTCTCCCTGGAGCTGCTTCCGATACACTGGTGCGTATTCTGGGGACTGAGTTCAATTACTTGACAGAAAGGCCCTAGTGTAACGCCTTTCGTAGTCTAACGCCTTTCGATACGCTTTCAGTGACCGAGCGACCGTGTGGGAAAGTATTCGAGCGAAATGAAGGTCAGAGGTTTTATTCTCGGTGAAAAATGTATCTACCTTTGATTTTGTGAGAACACATGACGGATTGAACAACGTGAATTTGATATCACTGTTTACGTTCAATTGTCAAAATGTCACTATCACGCAGAATATGTGCGGACATCCTGGATGACAGAGTACGGTAGAATCTAATCTAATGGGAGTGCAAGCAAATAGTTATTTTCAGTAGTGAATCTCTTTTAGGCTTTATGCTCAGCGAGGTGTCCACGTGTACCCACTCTAGAGGAAACAATGAGATGTCTCGCTCTGTCGATGCAGCGATGGGTCGTGGTATGGACTGCACGAGACGCCGAAAGCATGTTGTTGTTGTTGTTGGTGGTGGTGGTGGTGGTAATTTTAATTTTAGGGTGCTCATCAGCACCCTTGCGACACATTAAAGCCTGCATATAGTGAAACGAACTAATTATCTGTATATAGGCCATTTTACAGTAACGATATTTCATGGACGCAAATTGACAATTTTTAGAGACAGTCCTGAGGCGCCATGGAATATCTAATTTCGTAGTGAAGGGAAGAGTCGGACGTAAAACTAATAGAGGAAAAACAAGGCTTGAATATACATGTGCGCTTAAATAGATGTAGGTTGCAGCAACTATGGAGAGATTATGATACTTGCAGAGAACAGACTAGAATACCACTGTGCTTGGGAGGGTAAACTGCCCTTCCAACCTGCCTCGAAATGCACTTAATATTTAAGTAAAAGCGAAGTTATAAATGTGGAAAACTTAATAGAAGATGGTACTAGGAGGAGGAAAAAATCTTTGTGAATGAATTAAGAATGGATCCGCCTTTTTACAAGTACACAAATTATTGTTTTGTTTTGACACCCAAACACGATTCACTACAGTTGGTCAGTGGGTATTTTGCTTTTATTTTACATTGTGTGCGTCCTGTGGCTGCCAACCGAAATCAGCCACAGGTCTGAATTAAGACACAATGTATCACTGTAGCATCTGGCTAGTCCTGAGTTGTGGAAGGTTTGTTTAGTTGGGCTGACTATTTCTCCTGTTCATGTGTGAAAGCTGCATCTTGCTGCGTTTGTGTGTCTTTGACACATGTTTTACGGCACAAATTTGCGCGTTTCTAGCCCAATTACATAAAAATAAACTTCTAACAGCTCATAGCTAGCCAAATACTACATTGATGAAATGGGGCACTAATTTAGACCTGTGGCTCACTTCGGTTGGCAGCCACAGGAAACACGCATCTAAAACAAAGGGAAAATAAAAGAAAAACGCATTGAAAATGCCAAACTGTGATAAAACGTGTTTTAGTGTTAAAACAATGATGTGTGTACTTGAAAAAAGGCGGACCAATCCTTAATTCATTGATCATTTTCTGCAAGCACGGGATTGAGCTCAATACTCTAGTACGATTATATTTGTGCTTCGGAGGGGCGAATGAACAAATTTTCTATTACTCTTTAATAGAGGAACAAAACTACAGTTAAAACATTACAAAAACTGTTTACGAAACTACGATTGACGATTCTTGCATGTGTTAGAGTCTCCGACTTTTAGTGCATTCCTGTTGTTACGAAGTGTATCTCTTTTTAAATGTTTTTTTTATTATGGCCCATTATAGAGCCTCAGATCTACTCAGCTAATCAGACGACCTGGTAGTGAGACTGAGGGGGTTACCAATTTGGGAAAGAATGGGAGAGGATTATAAGTCCCGGAGTTATCCTTACAACCGAGGAAAACCTCCCGAAAATCTTTGTCGGAACCCGAGCATTCATTCACAGATGCAGAACAGGAGGGGAATAAGAGTTTGCCCAAGTGGAAAATTTTTGAAGGTCTTACCAAGAACCCAAAAAAAAGAGCGACAAATGTCTGAAGGACAGCAGCGGCGTCTCGGACAAAGAATGATTCTTTACCCAGCGTTTGAGCGTTTGGCAACATACTGAAAGTACATCTACATCTATACTCTGCAAAGTACGTGGCAGAAGGTACATTCCATTGTACCAGTTCTAAGCTTCTCGTTCCATTCACGTATGTAGCGCGGGAATACCTCAGTGAGTGCTGTAATTAATCTTGTCCTCACAATCCCTATGTGAGCGATATGTAGCGGGTTGTAGTATATTCCTAGATTCATCATTTACAGCCGGTTATGCAAACTCTGGTAGTAGCCTTTCTCGGGGTAGGTTATGTCTACCTTCAAGAGTCTGCCAATTCAGTTTCTTCAGCAACTGTCCCACGGGTCAGCCAAACACGAGATCTTTCGTGCTGTCCTTCTCTGTATTATGTGCAATACCCCCTCTCAGTTCTAGTTGGTATGGAAATCTACTGTCTGCTTTACCCACGGCTGAGCCTATATGACCTTTACAATCTACATCCCTAAAAAGTGTTACATGCAGTTGTTTGTACGAGTTGGCTGATGTCGACAGTCATAGCATACTATGTTTTTTCGTTTTGTGCACACTTTTACATTTCTGAACACTTAAGGCAAGTGCCAATCTTTGCACCACTTTGAAATCTTTTCAAGACCTGACTTAATATTTGTGGAGCTTCTTTCAGACACTACTTACATATAATTGCATCATCGGCCGAAAATCTGAGGTTACTTACTACTAATGTTGCCTGCAAGGTCATTAGTATGCAACATTAACAGCAACGGTCCCAATACACTTCCCTGGGGAACGCCTGAAGTTACTTCTATCTGCCAAAAAAGTCCAGTCACAAATTTCACTTGATACCCGTATGATCGCACTTTTGGCGATAAGCGTAAGTGTGCTGCTGAGCCAAATTCTTTTCCGAAATAAAGAAATCCTGCATCTACTTGACCGCCTTGATACAAAGCTTTGTGTGTGTCATGGGAGGAGAGTGAGCTGGGTTTCAAACGGTCCATGTTTTCGGAATTCATGCTAGTTGGCATGGACGAGGTCATTCTGTCCGAGATGCCTCATTATGCAGAATGTGTTCCAAGACTGTACAACAAATCGATACCAAGGATATTGGACGGTAGTTTTATGGATCACTTCTATTACCCTTCTTGAAGAAGAGAACGAGGTGTTCTTTCTTCCAACTACTGGGCACGGTTTTTTGTTCGAGGGATCTATGACGGATTATAATTAGTAGAAGGGGTAGCTCAACCGCAAATTCAATGCAAAATGTGACGGAGATTCCATCGGGCTCCAGTGCTTTGTTCACTTTTAACGAGTACAACTGAAGCTGTAGCCCGATGTCTGAACATTTTCGTTTGGTGTGTCCCGTGCGCGAAAAATACTGCCAGTCGCAACTCGGAACTGCCACCTGCTGTGCTTGCAAGCGATGGGAAAGTAATACGGTTCCATTTTTTGCCGTGCGCCGAAGCGGGAAATGGCGCGGAAAACAAAGTAACGCAGTTATACGAACAACGCCGGCGCTCCCAACGTTTCGCAGCGGGCGCTGCCTAATGGAGCGAGCGGCGGGCTTTTAGGCTGTGCTAAATTCGTTTCATATCGACATCGCACAATGGCGCCCGCCGCGGATGGACAAACAGCTGCAACAAAGCCGCGCTCCAGAAATGGGCTTTGCAGCTGGAATACACGTTCTGCATTCAGCTGGTGTTTAATACACGGTATGAAACATTCTATGAGCGTTATACCATACTCTCCTTTTTTTCTGCAACAGTTTTGTTATTAAACATCCCGTTTTTGTCCAACTGTAGGCTTTCACGGCTGGTACTGACTTCATTGGAAACTTTTGGGCTGACAGGCTGTGGTCAGTGTATAAAACCGTCTCCTAACGTTTCGACTCCGACTGCGGGAGAAATCTTCGGACGGAAATCGGCAAACTGCAACCAGAGCTCGAGGAGGCGTCGAATATGTCGCTGATGTAGAGGGCACCACAGTCCATCGTATGACGTCTTTTACGAGATTATCTTTGGTGATGCCAACATTATCGATTGAAAATAATTGATCGTCATACTTGCGGTGCAACGTTGACATCGAAACTTTATCTAATTTAGCATCTTACTCTTTTCTATTAACATTTATATTGGTACCACGAAAAGAAATGTCTTGGTGAAAACAGGAGAAATTACCGCCTGGGGCATACCGATGAATCGGTCGTAGCGGAACCTGTTTACCAAGAGGATGATCAAGAAATAAAATTCAGAGAGACGCGCGTCTTGTCGAAAACGTCGCATTATCATGTGCGAATGTATTGAGAGGCTATTGAGATTTATAAACACCGTAACAGTTTTAACAGAAAAGAGGAAGGTGTTAAGTTGGATGAAGTTTGCATGTCAACATTGCACCGCAAGACTAACGATCCATCACTTTCAATCGTGGATTTTGGCATTACCAAAGAATCTCGTAGCCGATGTCATGTGATGGACTGCGGTGTCTTCTACACTGCCTATATATTTGGCGCTCCTTGGAGTTTTGGTTGCATTCCCTCTATAGTTTTGAAGATATTTCCAGCAGTCGGAGAGGGAACGTCAGCACCAAGTTTTATACATCGACCACACTCCATCAGCCCCGGAAGTTTTAAGTAAAGTGTTTTAATGTTCCCACAAAACACTCGATTTTACGCTACGGCCGGCAGTTTGTTTTATCAACGTCGGACCAACCGCTTCAACATTTTTTTTACGATCAACTTCAATGACATTCGTCGCATCACTGACAGTCCTACTTAAGGGCTGTCAGGGAACTCTTACAACATCAGTCTTCTTAGTACAACCTCATTGTTGGTTGTTGATTAATTCGTATTTTAGTTTCTTGTATGAAGAGTTACTAGTAATATGAAGATAGTCTGGAATTCCTCGGAACGGAAGGAAACTACTTACATCAGTGAAGTCTCTATTTTTGACTGTAGTCTACCTCTACACTAACGTACTTGATCCAGCGATGTTCGAATCTCTTGATCCCATCTCAAAAATTAGATTCCTCCAAGCCTACAAATTACCCGTCAACATCGGCTGTTAATTCTTCGTTTGAAGAGAATCTCCATCCGTCGAGAAAAATTTCGAGCTTGGTGAAGAGATGGGACCAAATCAGGCGAATAAGGCTGCTGTGGCAAGAGTGCGTACGAGGGGCGTTCAACGAGTAACGCAACTTTTTCTGGAAGCAGGTTCGTTTTATTCAGGAATTTCGGCTACAAAACCCTACTTTTCAACATAATCTCCGGTCGACGACCTTACGCCACCGTACTGAGAGGGGCTTTTTTTTTTTTGTTTGTGGTTTTAGGGCGCAAAACTTCTATGGTCATTAGCGCCCAGCCCGTGACTTAAGACAGTAAAAAACCGGAATTGAAAACCAGCAGCAATGGGAACAAAGTCAGAAAATCGGAGAAACTAAAAATAGAAGAATGCTTAAAAATCTGCTACAGAAAGGGGGTGGTTGTCCCCAAAAAAGCTTCAAATGACTGACGTCATTTCACTGTCACGAATAAACTGGAGAACGCGGTCGGCTGAGCGCGTGTCATCTGCTAAAATCGACGATAAATCAGGCGATAGCTGTAGACGGGAGCGTAACGGATTAAAATAGGGGCATTCAATTAAAAGGTGTCTTACCGTCCACAGCTGAGAGCAGTGGGGACAGAGTGGGGGAGGATCGCCGCTTAAAAGATGTCGATGGCTAAAACGACAGTGCCCTATCCGGAGTCTAGCTAAAATTACCTCCTCCCGACGACGCGTTCGGGAGGAAGAGGTCCAAGCGCAAGGAAGGGCTTTCACTTCCCGCAATTTATTACGGGGAAGTGCCGACCAATGCGCATGCCATAAATGAGCAACTTGGCGACATAAACCGCTCCGTATATCGGTGAAGGGAAGTGACTGAATAGCTGGCCGAGGAAGAGAGACTGCAGCCTTGGCCGCTATATCGGCCGCCTCATTCCCACAGATACCAGCGTGTCCCGGGAGCCAGAGGAACGCCACCGAGACGCCCCCCAGGTGGAGCAAGCGCAGACAGTCCTGAATCCGGTGGACCAGAGGGTGCACAGGGTAAAGAGCTTGGAGACTGAGGAGAGAGCTGAGAGAATCTGAGCAGATAACGTACTGTATCCGCTGATGGCGGCGGATGTAGTGGACAGCCTGGAGAACAGCGTAAAGCTCCGCAGTATAAACCGAACATTGGTCGGGAAGCCGAAAGCGATTTGGGGTGTCGCCAACAATATAGGCACTCCCTACACCTAACGATGTTTTCGAGCCGTCGGTGTAAATAAATGTGGCGTCCGTCATTTGTGCACATAGAGCAGCAAATGCCCGACGAAAAATAAGTGTAGGGGTACCATCCTTGGGAAATTGACAAAGGTCACGGAGCAGGCAGATCCGGGGACGGAGCCAAGGCGGTGCTGTACCCCAAGTTGTCAAGAAGGTTTTAGGAAAGTGGAAGGAAAGAGAATGGAGCAGTTGACGGAAGCGGACTCCCGGGGGTAGTAGGGAGGAGGAGGAGCGGCCTGCATACCCTACATCAAAGGAGGCGTCGAAAAAAAGGTCGTGGGCTGGATTAGCAGGCGTGGAAGACAGATGGCTAGCATAACGACTCAGGAGGACTGCTCGCCGATTGGACAGCGGAGGTTCAGCAGTCTCAGCATAAAGGCTTTCCACAGGGCTAGTGTAAAAAGCTCCAGACACTAAACGTAATCCACGGTGGTGGATAGAATCGAGACGCCGAAGAATAGACGGCCGAGCAGAGGAGTAGACTATGCTTCCATAATCCAATTTCGAGCGCACTAAGGCGCGATAGAGGCGGAGAAGGACCACTCTGTCCGCTCCCCAGGAGGTACCATTCAGGACACGGAGGGTGTTAAGCGATCGCAGACAGCGAGCCGAAAGATAGGAAACGTGGGAGGACCAGCTTAGTTTTCTGTCAAACATAAGACCCAAGAATTTAGCGACGTCTGAAAACGGAAGGTTGACAGGACCTAGATGTAAGGAGGGCGGAAGAAACTCCTTACGTCGCCAAAAATTGACACAAACGGTCTTACTGGGTGAGAAACGGAAGCCAGTTTCGATGCTCCACGAGTGGAGGCGATCGAGACATCCTTGAAGACGTCGTTCAAGAAGGCTGGTCCGTTGAGCGCTGTAGTAGATCGCAAAATCGTCCACAAAGAGGGAGCCCGAGACATCATGAGGGAGACAATCCATAATTGGATTTATGGCGATGGCAAACAGTACAACACTCAGCACGGAACCCTGGGGTACCCCGTTTTCTTGGGAGAAAGTACGGGAGAGAGTAGTGTTCACCCGCACCCTAAATGTGCGCTCTGCCATAAATTCGCGAAGAAAAAGGGGCAGCCGGCCTCGAAAGCCCCAAGAGAACAGTGTACTGAGGATGCCTGTCCTCCAACAGGTATCGTATGCTCTCTCCAGATCAAAAAATATTGCTACCGTTTGGCGTTTCCGGAGAAAATTGTTCATGATGTAAGTGGAGAGAGCAACAAGATGGTCAACTGCAGAACGATGCTTTCGGAATCCGCATTGGGCAGGTGTTAAAAGACTGCGGGATTCCAGCCACCAAGCTAAACGGTAATTCACCATACGCTCCAAAACTTTACAGACACTACTCGTGAGAGAAATGGGACGATAGCTAGAGGGGAGATGTTTGTCCTTTCCCGGTTTCGGAACGGGAACGACAATAGCTTCCCGCCACCGTCTGGGAAAGGTACTGTCGGTCCAAATGCGATTATAAAGGCGAAGGAGGTAACTGAGAGGGGCTGTATGCCCGAATGGTACCAGCCTAGTGGTCGACGACGCAGCCAGCGGCTTGTGTGTCAATGAACTCCACATCGTCCGCGTACTGCTTCCCGCAGAGTGCCTCCTTCAGTAAGCCACACTGATGGAAGTCTGAATGTGAGAGATCCAGGCCGGAGGGTGAACGAGGAATAACAGTCCAATGAAGTTTTGTGAGATGCTCTCGGGTGCGCAGATTTGTGTGAGGTTTTGCCTTATCATGGAGAAGTTCTTTTGCAGTTTTGTGGCGATGAACCCACGGAAGTCGTTTGTTCAATTTCCGGAGGGTAGCACAATACGCTTCAGAGTCAAGCGTTGCACCATGTGAGAGGACATATGACAGAATAACCCTTCACAAACATAGAAGAACGTCGCCATGACTTTACTGGCTTTTTCTTCGGAGGATAGGTGGTATGGCGCCACTCCATGTATTGCCGTTTTGTTTCTGGTTCGAAGTAAAGAACCCGTGATGCATTGCCTGTGACGACGTTCGACAAAAACGTATCACGATTAGTCTCGTAACGCGCAGCAATTCCGCCCAAATGGTCCTCCATTGCTCTCTGTGGTCTTCTGTTAGGCGGTGAGGAATCCACCGTGTACACGCGGTTGAGTACACTAACAGATGTTCCGTTGAGCAGCGAGCTGTTTATGATCCGTCGATCACCTCGAATGACAACATCCGCCATTACACACAGGAGGAGTCGCAGCTGTGTGCGGCCGCCCGGCACACGAGAGATGGGACAGGTTTGCGCGACGTTGTTTCGATGATTACAGACGCCTCGCCCAACGACTCAGCGCGCTTTTGTTCACTGCTTTGCCGGCGTACGACTGATACGCCATTGTGTTATACTCCTCGTCCTATTTGGCATAAGTCCTACAAGCCACATTGTTCTATTCGGTAAATTTTCCAGGAGGTATATTGTTCTCCTAGCTTAGCGCCCACTGCTTCGCTCCCGCAGACCGAACGGCGTGCAGAGATTTTTTTAGTTTTTATTTACTCTAATTTTTATGTTGTTTACAAATTGCAACGCCTAAGCTTTTCATGCTAATTAAGGTCATATAAGCAGAATCTCTTCTGAATGTACTTCCGACCAAAAGGCGATTCTGGCAGCTGGAGTCCACAGTTTTTGTTAATTACGTCTTTTGCGTTCTTGTGGACCTATTTACATAGGAACTCTAATCTCCTAACAAACATTTCTTTATACCTAATCGACAATTTAAATGCCATTTTTCATAAATCTAGCTTTAAAAACTTTTTAATGTAACTAAATATTTTCTTAAAAATTTTCATCCCTATTGCACTCACTTAAGGATTGAATTTCCAGAAACAGCGAAACACTTATTCCTGATCGAGAAGTCAAATACAAACTGTCATAAATGTAGCCTTCAAAAGCCTTTGGTAGTTGTTTAGTAATTACTTATTTTCAAAAAGCTTCGACACACAGCAGTGAGGCTGAATTTCCAAAAATGCTGAAACAGGTATTTTTATTTCCTGACAGAAACCAAATACCAGTTTTCGTAGTTCTATCTTCAAAATTGCCTTAATAGCATTTCAAAAACATCTTCACCGCCTATTTCACCCTCTTAGGAGCGAAATTTCGGACATTCCCTTCTTAAAGATAGGATGCACACCGTTCGCAACATGAAGTTCCTATCCTTAGCGGTTTGGGCTGGGCGATGATGAGTCAGTGAATCAGTCAGACCCTATTTCACCCGTCTTAGGAGTTTAATTTCCAAAACCAGTGAAATACACATTTTTTATTTCTAACTGAGAAGCCAAATGTAAGTTTTCAGTTTTAGCTTTAAAAATGCTTTCTTAATAAAAAGTTCATAAAAATCTCATTCCCTATTCATCCCATTACAGGTTTTATTTCCAAAAACACCGGAACACGTATTTTATTTTATTTGTACGAGAAGTTAAGTACGAATGTTCATAGATATAGCTTCAAAAATACTTTAATAGTTCTTTAATGATGATACATTTTCAAAAGGCTTCCACCCACTATTTCACCCCATAAGGTTAACTTTTCCTTGAATGCTGAAACACGTATGTATTTATTTCTGGCCGAGAAACGAAATACAAATTTTCGTAGGTCTAGCTTCAAAATTGCCTTAATAGCGACATTTTTCAAAACAGAGATTCATCCCGTATTTCACGCCCTTGGGGGTTGGAATTTCGGAAAATCCGTAGTATAGGATCTACACCTACAGTTTTCGTGTTTCTATCCTTAGCGGCTTGGCTGGGCGATGATGAGCCAGTGAGTATACTGCGTTTTATATATAGAGATTTGGTAAAGGCCGCAAAAGCTTTAAACATCCTAGGATGAGTTGTGTGAGTTTAGTAAGCATTTTCATAGTATCCGACCAACAAAGTGTGACGGTACGTCACATAAATATTGACATTTTTATCGGCTGTAAACCATAGTTAACGTATTTCATGAATATAATTAGTATAAAAGATACAGTTAATGTTCTTGAAACAACTGATATGCACCAATAATTTAAGAGTAGCATCTTTATTTAATGTCTATGAAAATAAAGGATCGAAAGAGACGCGATTGTACGGCCGAGGAGGAAGGACGTATTTTATGGTAGACACACTTTTGTTTCGCGATACGGAAGGCAGCCAGTGAGCGGCTACACATATTTTATGTAAGTTATTCTGTATTATGCTAAAATAAAAGAATTATTTTATCAAAAAATGAATTTCCTTGTAATAGTTGTCACCTAAATTGCTCGCAGTGGCTACTTATTTTTAATAAGCATTTTTTCAGTATAATTTTGCGTTGCAGCCTCTGGTCGGCCATTACGCGCCGAAGTATTAATTTATTTTTCGAAGTGTAAACAGTAATTGTAAATGCGAGAGATTTCGTTGTAAGAACCTTTCTAAATTGCAACAGATAATTAAATTATACAGATTCCATGAGTTCAGTAAGTTTTATCTTGGGCGCTCCAGGGCAACAATCTAAATTCTCTCGAGCCTTGCTTTGCAATCAATAAATAGAAATTAACAAAATTACATTCAATTCAGTTAACGGCAACTGTATTTCAGTCATCACGTTCAAAATCTAAAGTTGGTACATGAATAACAGCGACCCTTCAAGAACCCGTCTCATATTTACTTATTCACGTAAGTAAAGGTGATAATAAAAGATAATATCGCCGAGAGAAAGAATCATGCTCTAACAAAAGAAAAATTCATGCTGATAAATTAAAAATAAAAATAAATAAAATATATGTAATTTTTTTTATATATAACGTAACAAATGACACCGGCGTAACAGAAGCTAATCTGACACGTGCTTTACCTACGACTCAGCCTAAACGAGCATTCTACGCCATATCATTACAAATGGCTACAGTCAGGTATTTGTTTGAGGTGACACTGTTCCTCAAGAGGATCTGATACGTAAGGAAATGTGATGGTCTCATTAACCGCAGGCGGCCTGGACAGCGGCAGCAGAAGGGGGGGGGGGGGGGGGGATGCGGCCGTGGCGTGCGGGGACGGGGAACGCCGACGTCGCCGTGCACAGCGCCAGAAAGCAGGCGACCTTCAGCGCCTGGACTGCCCAGCGGATCAGGTGGGACCACCTGCTGCCGGTGGAGACAGCGCCTCTTGTCTAAAGTGGCCAGCCTCGTCTTTATCACACCCACGTAATTTTTATCATTCCCTATTTCCCCACTCTAGTTCCAGACCCAAATCATTACTAAAACATGCGAAACACACTCAGTATCAGCACTGCACCAGTGAGCAAAATGTGAACTTACGCAGTATCAGATCAGCTATGAGATTGGATTTACGACTTTCCAGCAGAAAGAACTCAATAAATTGTCCTCAATGAGAGGAAATAATATTAGATGGCCACAGGGAAGGATGTGGGAGGGGTACTTTCAGATAGAGATGAGAAATGAGCTCTACACTGAGGTGATAAAAGTATAAGACAGCGATGTTCTCATATACAGCTGGCAGTACTATCGGGTCACGAGTTATAATAGGGCAGTGCATTGCTGGAGTTATTTGTGTACTCATGTGTCTCATGTGAAAAGTTTTTGCGCGACAGGAATTAACAGACTTTGAACGCGAATGGTAGTTGGAGCTAGACGCGTAGGACATTTCGTTACGGACATCGAGATTCAGTGTCAAGAGCGTGGCGAAATACCAAATTCCAGGAGTTACCTCTCTCACTACAGGCAACCCAGTGGCCGACGGCCATCACTTTACGACCGAGAGCAGCGGCGCTGCGTAGAGTTGCCAGTGTTGACAAGCAACACTGCCTGAAATAATCACAAAAATCGATGTGGGACGCACGAAGAACGTGTCCATCAGGACAGCGGCGAAATTTAGCGTTAATGGGTATGGTAGCAGACGATCGATGCAAGTGCCTTCGCTAACAGCACGACGTCGCCTGGAGCACCTCTCCTGGGCTCTTAACCGTGTCGGTTGGACCCTAGAGGACTGGAAAACCGCAGCCTGGTCAGGTTAGTCCAGACTTCAGTTGGTAGGAGCTGATGGTAGCGTTCAAGTGTGGCCGCCGCCGACTGTGGCCGAGCGGTTCTAGGCGCTTCAGTCCGGAACCGCGCTGCTGCTACGGTCGCAGGTTTGAATACTGCCGCGCGCATGGATGTGTGTGATGTCCTTAGGTTAGTTAGGTTTAAGTAGTTCTGAGTCTAGGGGACTGATGACCTCTGATGTTAAGTTCCATAGTCCTTAGTCATTTGCACAATTTGTTCAAGTGTGCCACAGACCCCACGAAAGCACTGACCAAAGTTGCCAACAAGGTACTGCGCAAGCTGGTGGTGGTTCCATAATGGTGTGGGCTGCGCTTACATAAACGTTTAACTGGAAATGGGTACGTCGGCTACCTTGAGACCATTAGCAGTAATTCATGGACGTCGCTTCCAAACGATGAGAAATTTTCATGGATGAGAATACGCCATGTTACTGGGTCCCAAGTGTTAGCGATTGGTTCAAAGAACATTCTGGACAATTCGAGCGAATGGTTTAGGCACACAGATCGCCCGAAATTAATCCCATCGAACATTTATGGGACATAATCGAGAGGTCAGTTCGTGCACAAAATCTTGCACCGGCGGCGGCTACAGAGGCAGCTTGGCTCAGTATTTCTGGAGAGCACTTTCATCGACTTGTGGACCCATGCCACGTCGAGTAGGTGCACTACGCCCGGCAAAAGGAGGCCCGACACGATATTACGAGGTATCCCACACAATGTGTCCTCAGCATACGTACTCCCTGGAAACTCGCCAGCGTGTCCTATGACATCAATGACTCGCGATTCCCGTTCGCTCTAGTACCCGTCCATTTAACCCATAACTCGTCACTGCAGTCTGTTGGCGGGTACAAGTGGCCTATACCAGCCTAACGAGGAGAGCGATTACGGGAATTCGTACGGCTACATATATGTATTCACAGCGTTTTACTCCGTAAGACTTGTTACGAGATTGTCTCTACTATATTAGCACGTATGTCTGATATCGTTTTTGCAATGTGTAGCTGTAGTTAGCCCAGTGTCGACGGAAGGAGTTTGTTTCCCGTTCTGATCAGCCGATTTTAGAGCTGAATTTTACGTGCCCATTCGATAGAGTGGTCCTAAATTAGTGGAAGGCGATACTCGGTTTAACAGTAAGTATGTATAGAGTGACTGTAAAACAGGAAGAGTGACCAGTACTCAAGCACCGACAGTACCGCCGTGGGCGACGCTGATTGCCAACAATATGCAGCAGTAATGCTCAGTCGTTGCTGGAGTACTGGTTACTCTTCCTGTTCTACTGCGTCTGTCTCTAAATACATACTTTTAAACAGAGTATCGCCTTACAAAAATTTGGGACCGGTCCATCGAATGTGCACGTAAAATTCCTTTAAAAATCATTTTGTTTGTAACGGGAAATAAACCGACGCTTCCGTCGCCACTCTGCATCCCATGGAAGTAGTGATGAGCAGTACTTGTTTGGGTTGGCCCCAACAATCTACAGATAACAAAAACGAAATTTGAAAGTATGTGACAAAACGTCAGAGAACCGGTAGGAGGGGCAGCTCGTGTGTACACTATGTGATCGAAAGTATCCGGACACCCCCAAAAACGTACGTTTTTCATATTAGGTACAGTGTGCTGCCACCTACTGCCAGGTACTCCATTATCAGTGACCTCAGTAGTCATTCGATATCGTGAGAGCAGAATGGGGTGCTCCGCGGAACTCAGACTTCGAACGTGGTTCAAAATGGCTCTGAGCACTATGGGACTTAACATCTGTGGTCATCAGTCCCCTAGAACTTAGAACTACCTAAACCTAACTAACCTAAGGAAATCACACACATCCATGCCCGAGGCAGGATTCGAACCTGCGACCGTAGCGGTCACGCGGTTCCACACTGAAGCGCCTAGAACTGCACGGCCACACCGGCCGGCTCGAACGTGGTAAGGTGATTGAGTGTCACTTGTGTCATACGTCTGTATCCGAGATATCCACACTCCTAAACATCCCTAGATCCAATGTTTCCGATGTGATAATGACGTGGAAACGTGAAGGGACACGTACAGCACAAAAGCGTACATGCTGACCTCATCTGTTGACTGGCAGAGGCTGCCGACAACTGAAGAGGGTCGTAAGGTGTAATAGGCAGATATCTATGTAGACCATTGCACAGAAATTCGAAACTGCATCAGGATCCACTGATTCCCCAAGAAACCTTCCAGCACCTGACTGAACGTACGCCTGCGAGATTGGAAGTTGCCATCAAGGCAAAGGGTGGGCCAACACCATACTGAATTCGATGGAAGACGCCACGAACTTTAAAGTCATTTTCAGTCAGGAGTCCGTATACTTTTGATCACATAGTGTTTGTATGTACATATGCTTAAAACTCTTCGAAGACTGCTATGAATTTATTTCAGTATGTAATTTATATCAATATGTAATTTCTGTTCCGAGAATGTCCAACAATTACGTTGAAAAAAAAAACAAAAACACACACACACACACACACACACACACACACACACACACACACACACCTGTCTTACAGTCTGTGACGACAGTAAAAGGAAACGAGACACCAGGATGAAGTGTGTCCTCTTAAATGGTGATCTATTATTTCAATAAATTTATAGCAGTCTTCAAAGATGTGACAAATGAGTGATAAGCTATATGATTGGATATTAGCTCCTAAACCCAAGCTGCTGTAACCAAAAAAGGAAGAAACAGTGCGCTTTTCAGTAAAAAGGAAGTTACGCCCCTGTTTCTCTATGATGGGAGTACGTATGTTTTCTCGTACAGTAGGTGGAATAAACAAGAATACAACCGTTTAGTTTGCAGTGGTCTAACTTTGCATGCTTTTGTCTGAAGCGCGGACTAGCATCGAACGTGTTATGGAGCACGTTTGTAATTGTATACATTGCATCACTTTTCGTCTTACACTCTCCACAGTTTCGGAAAAAAAAAGATGATCTGATGCTAAAGAGTTGGTTATCTTCGCCCTGTCAGTGCTACTTCACAACTGCAGGATCATGCACTCTACTTGCATACTACGCCGTGACTAGCTCTACACTCCTCCACAGTCCTCAGACTCGTCATATTCGCGGAAAGGTAGCAGGAAGGAAGGAAGGAAGGAAGGAAGGAAGCCAGCCAGTACAGCACTGACGTAGGAGCGGCGTCTTTGTTTCTAATATATGCAACCCTCAACGTCGGAGACTGACTTGCTCCGATTCTGATCTCTTACTATCAGGCAGAATCCTGGTCCGAAACACCGTTTGCGCTAGACGTTTTCGACCTCTCTTTCAATTAGCAGACGTCCCTCAATGGGAACAACGCACTGCCCATGACTATACATACATAAATGATCTGGCGAACAGAGTGGACAGCAGTCTGCGGTTGTTCCCTGATGACGTTGTGGTGTACTGGAAGGGTTAAAAGTTCACTGACTGTAGGAGAATACTAGATGACTTCGACAAAATTTCTAGTTGGTGTGATGACTCCACCTAGGTATAAATGTAGAAAATCTAAGCTTCTGCAGATAAGTAGAAAAAACAAACTCGTAATGTTTTGATACTGCGTTAGTGGCATTCTGCTTGACAGTCACGTCGTTTAAATATCTGCGCTAACGCTGCGAAGCCATATGAAATTAAACGAGCATATGGGGATTGTGGCAGGGAAGGTGAATGGCCACTTCGATTTATTGGGAGAATTTAAGAAAGTGTGGTTCATCTGTTTACAAGAAGCAAGTTCGACCAATTCTTGAGTACTGCTCGTGTGTTCGGGATCAACACCAGGTCGGATTAACGCAAAACATCGAAGTAATTCAGAAGCGGTCTACTAGATTTGTTAATGGTAGATGTGAACACGCAGGTGTTACATACATGCTTCGAAAACGCAAATGGGAATAGCTGAAGGGAAGGTGACAGTTCCTTCGAGGAACACTATTAAGAAAATTTAGAGCACCGGCATTTGAAGCTGACTGCAGAACGATTCTACTGCCTCCTAGATACATTGCGCCTAAGGACCATGAAAATAAGATACGAGAAATTAGTGCTCATACGGAGACATAAAGACAGTCTTACAGAGTATGTATGTACATGCAGATGGACGCAAGACACGTTGCTCTTTCTCATACAAACAGCCTTCAGCCAATTTTACGCGCATCTTATGGATGAGATGTTTTGCTCCTCTGGGCCTAAGAAATTTTCGCCTTCATTTATTTGTGTAAGTTTCCAGATACGCAAATATCAACAAAATCTGATAACGTTACTTTTGTTAACGCTTTGGTTCATTTAAGAGTCAACAGCTGATTACCACAAGATCAGTTTTCAAACACACTGCTGTCCATTAAAATTGAAGTTCGTCATGCTCTCATCATGGTCTTGCAAAGTGGATTGCAGTGCACTTAATTCTTGCACGTTCAGGTGTTTTGCATCTCACTGCATCCGCAACCGCAAGTACGTACACGAGTAACAGCATTTATTTATTTATTTATGATTTATTTTACCTGGCAAGATAACCAGGCATACTCAGATTCAACAAATTTCAGTTTCTACAGAACATTAAGGACATATAACATGTTATACAGTATTAATGCTACAGAAAAAAATTAGAGATTATAAAAGTAGTACAATGATAATTATAACAATCAAAAAATAATTATAATAATCAAGAATAATAATAATAGTAATGACTATGTATAGGAAAGTAAACATATTTTTTCTTTTATGAATGTCAGTCCTATTGCTAGTTGGGAATTTTCTCGTTATATTCTTGCAGCTTGTGAGTTATTCTCATCAAGCAGAGACATAAGACGATAGAATGGGGTGAAAGAGATATAGAAGAGGTAGATAGGTTAGAGGAAGAGAAATAGAATGGTAAAATTCGAAGCTATGATGGAGAGGAGAAAGAAAAAGATGAGAGGGGCACAACAATGGTGGCTATACCGTCCCTAATATGTAAGTCTTGAGTTCCCTCTTGAATGTTAAGTGGTTCTGAATAAGACGCAGATCACAGGAGAGCGCGTTCCATAGTCGTATGGCTGAGATGGAAAATGACATGGAGAAAGATTTTGTGTTATGTAAAGGTACAGCCAAGATGCTAGACGTATCCGATCTGGTATTGCGGTTGTGGAATGATGATAGGTGTTTAATGTGAGAAGATAAGTATTGGGGGCACCAGTGGCTAAGAAATCGATGAAGTAAGCACATCGTGTGGAGATCGCGTGCCTTATGTGGGCGTATCCAACCTAGCTGGGAGTATGAAGGACTGATATGATCATACAACCGTATATTGCATACGTATCTAACGCAAGCATTCATCACTAGCTCGAGGCATCTCGAATTTTCACTATTTGTGCCGTGTTGAACTACATCACAGTAGTAAAGATTAGGCAAGACTAGTGTTCGGACTAATTTTTGTTTAACATGGGTTGGAAATATTTTTCTAAATTTTTGAATTGCATATAGGGAGGAGAGCGATTTCCGGCTAGCTGTGACTGTTTGTTCTTCCCAGTTTAGGTGTTCATCCAAGATTATTCCAAGGTCTTTTACTGTTTTTTGGTATGGTAGTTGGGTACCATTGAGGAGTATTTGAGGGACAGTTTCGCGATTTACATTCCTTGTAAAAGGAAAGATTACGCAAGGTGTTCTGCAGTTCAAAGTTTTATTTAAATATTGGTTGGTTGTAGGAAGATCGTGTCACGCCTCGCGTAAGAAGGAGCAAGGTCTTCTACCAGCACGTGTCAGAATTCGGTAGCGGCAGATGGCGGCCTACGGTTCCATAATAATGCTGCTCGCGTCGGTTGGGGGCTCGCGACTTTGTGTGTGTGTGTGTGTGTGTGTGTGTGTGTGTGTGTGTGGATCGAAGATTGCAGGGGTGCCGCTCAGGAAATAGGCGCCCAAAACGAATATCTTCGGGGAAAGCGCGCCGACTAGTGGGCACCATATACTGTCAGCGCGGCGACCGTTGCAGAGGCTTCCCTTGAAGCGGCAACAGGCAGACGAGTTGAAAGTGGAGCGAATGACCACAACACTGCACTGACTTGCACAAAAGGATGGCGCCACATCGCCTCTTTCGCAGAGTCCTGGTTTGGCATAGCACATCATGCTGGACGTATCCATGTGGAGGCGGCTCCGAGCAGAATGGAAACAGACTAAATCCGTATGATATGGCGTGCCAATATGAGTTGAAAACAAAGAAGTCGCCAGGCCCGGATGGCATCCTAATTCGGTTTTACAGAGAGTACTCCACGGCATTAGCCTCCAACTGAGATGGCATTCGTCGCGAATCTCTCGCCCAGCACAAAGTCCCAAGCGACTGGAAAGAAGCACAAGTGACTGCTCTATACTGGAAGGATAAAAGAAGGAACCCGCTAAATTACAGAACAATATCCTTAACATCGGTTTGCTACAGAATTCTTTAATATATTCTCAGTTCCAATAGAATAAATTTCGTTGTAACAAAAGTTTCTGTTCACCAATCAGCACGGAATTACAAAGCACCGCTTGTGCGAAACTCAGATTGCCATTCTCTCTACCATATCCTGCAAACAATGAAATAATGGCAACAGGAAGTTTGATATTCCAAGATTTCCAGCAAGCATTTTACACAGTGTCATACTGCACTCTGTTAACGAAGATAGGAGCATACGGACTAGGTTCCCAGACATGTGAGTGGCTCGAAGTAATAGAACCAAGCATCTTGTCGTGAGCGGCTTGTGTTGAGGGACAAGGGAATCGGTAAGAGTCCTCTAGTGACTGGACCGCTCTTATTATCTATATATACAAATAATCTGAACAACAATCTGTGGCTGTTTGCTGATTATGCTGTCGTGTGCACGAAGTTGTCGGTGAGTGACTGTAGAAGAATACAATATGGCTTCGATAAAACTTCTAATATTGTTAATTGCAGCTTGCTGTAAAGGTAGAAAAATGTAAGTTAAATCATATGAGTAGCAGAAACAAGCCTGTGATGATCGACTACCGTATTAGTAGAGTGCTGCTTGACAGTCACGTCGATTAAATATCTGGTAGAATTTTGCGCAGAGCGTAACTTAATCATAGCTAACAATTTGTTGAAGAATCATGAAAGAAGGTTGTATACATGGAAGAGCCCTGGAGATACTAAAAGGTTTCAGATAGATTATATAATAAGACAGATATTTAGGAACCAAATTTTAAATTGTAAGGCATTTCCAGGGGCAGATGGGGACTGACAATCTATTGGTTATGAACTGTAGATTAAAACTGAAGAAACTGCAAAAAGGTGGGAATTTAAGGAGATGGGTCCTAGATAAACTGACAAAACCAGAGGTTGTACAGAGTTTCAGTGAGAACATAAGGGAATAATTGACAGGAATGGGAGAAAGAAATACAGTAGAAGAAGAATGGGTAGCTTTGAGGGATGAAGTAGTGAAGGCAGCAGAGGATCAAGTAGGTAAAAAGACGAGGGCTAGTAGGAATCCTTGGGTAACAGAAGAAATATTGAATTTAATTGATGAGAGGAGAAAATATAAAAATGCAGTAAATGAAGCAGGCAAAAAGGAATACAAACGTCTCAAAAATGAGATCGACAGGAAGTGCAAAATGGCTAAGCAGGGATGGCTAGAGCACAAATGTAAGGATGTAGAGTCTTATCTCACTAGGGGTAAGATAGATACTGCCTACAGGAAAATTAAAGAGACCTTTGGAGAAAGGAGAACCACTTGCATGAATATCAAGAGCTCAGATGGCAACCCAGTTCTAAGCAAAGAAGGGAAAGCAGAAAGGTGGAAGGAGTATATAGAGGGTTTATACAAGGGCGATGTACTTGAGGACAATATTATGGAAATGGAAGAGGATGTAGATGAAGATGAAATGGGAGATAAGATACTGCGTGAAGAGTTTGACAGAGCACTGAAAGACCTGAGTCAAAACAAGGCCCCGGGAGTAGACAACATTCCATTAGAACTACTGACAGCCTTGGGAGAGCCAGTCCTGACAAAACCCTACCACCTGGTGAGCAAGATGTACGAGACAGGCGAAATACCCTCAGACTTCAAGAAGAATGTAATAATTCCAATCCCAAAGAAACTATCAGTTTAATAAGTCACAGCTGCAAAATACTGACGCGAATTCTTTACAGATTAATGGAAAGACTGTTAGAGGCCGACCTCGGAGAAGATCAGTTGGGATTCCGTAGGAATGTTGAAACACGTGAGGCAATACTGACCCTACGACTTATCTTAGAAGAAAGATTAAGGAAAGGCAAACCTACGTTTCTAGCATTTGTAGACTTTCTCTAAGTCTTTGACAATGTTAATTGGAATACTCTCTTTCAAATTCTGAAGGTGGCAGGGGTAAAATACAGGGAGCGAAGGGCTGTTTAAAATTTTTACAGAAAACAGATGGCAGTCATAAGAGTCGAGGTTATGAAAGGGAAGCAGTGGTTGGGAAGGGAGTGAGACAGGGTTGTAGCCTCTCCCCGATGTTATTCAATCTGTATATTGAGCAAGCAATAAAGGAAACTAAAGAAAAGCTCATAGTTGGTGTTAAAATCCATGGAGAAGAAATAAAAACGTTGAGGTTCGCCGATGACATTGTAATTCTGTTAGAGACAGCAAAGGACTTGGAAGAGCAGTTGAAAGGAATGGACAGTCCCTTGAAAGGAGGGTGTAAGATGAACATCAACAAAAGCAAAACGAGGATAATGGAATGTAGTCGAATTAAGTCGGGTGATGCTGAGGGAATTAGATTAGGAAATGAGACGCTGAAAGTAGTAAACGAGTTTTGCTATTTGGGGAGCAAAATAACTGATGATGATCGAAGTAGAGAGGATATAAAATGTAGACTGGCAATGGCAAGGAAAGCGTTTCGGAAGAAGGGAAATTTGTTAACATCGAGTATAGATTTAAATGTCAGGAAGTCGTTTCTGAAAGTATTTGTATGGAGTGTAGCCATGTATGGAAGTGAAACATGGACGGTTAATACTTTCGACAAGAAGAGAATAGAAGCTTTCGAAATGTGGTGCTACAGAAGAATGCTGAAGATTAGATGGGTAGATCACCTAACTAATGAGGAGGTATTGAATAGAATTGGGGAGAAGAGAAATTTGTGACAACTTGACTAGAAGAAGGGATCGGTTGGTAGGACATGTTCTGAGACATCGAGGGATCACCAATTTAGTATTGGAGGGCAGCGTGGAGGGCAAAAATCGTAGAGGGAGACCAAGAGATGAATACACTAAGCAGATTCAGAAGGATGTAGGCTGCAGTAGATACTGCCGGCCGCGGTGGTCTAGCGGTTCTGGCGCTGCAGTCCGGAACCGCGGGACTGCTACGGTCGCAGGTTCGAATCCTGCCTCGGGCATGGGTGTGTGTGATGTCCTTAGGTTAGTTAGGTTTAAGTAGTTCTAAGTTCTAGGGGACTTATGACCTAAGATGTTGAGTCCCATAGTGCTCAGAGCCATTTGAACCATTTTTTGCAGTAGATACTGGGAGATGAAGAAGCTTGCACAGGATAGAGTAGCATGGAGAGCTGCATCAAACCAGTCTCAGGACTGAAGACAACAACAACAACGTTGGTAAGTGATATGAAATAGAAAGAGCACGTCAGATTGGTAGTAGTGAAGTCGGTTCATTGGGAGGATTTTGGTAAAGAGTAGCACATCTATCTATGAGACCTCGTACAGAACACTTGTGCGACCCATTCTTGAGTTCTATTCGAGTGTTTGAGATCACAATTAGGTTCGATTAGAGGAGTATGTCCAATTAATTCAGAAGCGTGCTGCTAGATTTGCTGCCGATATGTTCCATCAGCAAGCAAGTATTAAGGAAGTGCTTCGTGAACTCAAGTGCGCTGCGTTCTTACAAACACTGTAGAGAAAATTTAGAGAACAGACACTTTAAGCTGAGTACAGAATAATATTCTACTGCCGCCAACGTACATTTCGCGTACGAACCGTGAAGACCAGAGGAATTGGGGCCCGTACGGCGTCAGTCTTTCATTCACTCAATTTGCAATTTGAATATGACAGGGAATGACCAGTAATGGTACAGGGTACTCTCGCAATGCACCGTCCGTGACTTGCGGAGTACTTATGTAAATGTAGAATAGCTACCCAACACGATATGAAGTTTCCCATTAACATATGTTCAAGAAATCCACTTTTATTGCACATCAATGACTAACAGTACTAACGCAGCATTTGCAGAGATAAATTAAGAGGAAACCTATTCGTCATAAAATTTACGTACCTCGCAGTTGCCGTCATCGTCTGGCCGAGGTCTGGAACTCATTATCTTCAAGAACGTAGATATGGATAGAAGATTGCGCTACAGCAGTCACAAGTATAATTCATTAATATTTTACGTATCCACTTTTTATTTCGACTTCTTGCTATTCAGTAGACATATCACAAACATTTTCCAAGCAATTGAAGTCATAGTTTGCGTGATAAAACTTTGTGCGTATTAGTTCTTCGTCTGCTACGTAGAGTGTCTCCTGAACTGTACTTCGGCACAGTCTAAATACTGAAGAAGAACTGTAAGCCTCTGGTGCCAGAACTACAATGTATATTCATTTTGTTCTGGGGGCTTCCATAAACTTTGAAGTTAATGCTGTTCAGACTCCGCTTTTAATATTTAAGAAATCAAAATTAGTTTACGTTTTTCACCCATGAAAATGCTTTGAAAATTTTTAGAAAATACAATTTTTAGGCATTATAAATTCAATATAATATAGGTTGGTAAATTAAACGAATTGAAGTGATATTTCTCGTAAGTGGCGTTAAATTCGTTTTATGAAATACAATTGAGAATAAGACTATTTTATATTCTGTTGTGACATTTGCAGGATGACTAATTCTCGTAGTATAACTGGTAACTCGTAAAAATATCGATATGTATTCGATTAACTTCAAGCAAGGCAGAACTTTGCCAGATTGCGACAAAATTAGGTAAATATTCCAAAACATGGATCAAACACTACGCAACCAAAAATAGGTACAATCATGAGTGAAAATAAGATGGTATCTTAAGTTTCCGTAATGTGAGGAACAAACGGAAGACCTTCTTAGTTTATTTTACGAGCACCTCTTGTTCGCACAGCCCGTAATCAAGACAGCAGGTATCACATTTACTGACTTGTTAAAGCCGATAGCTATGCCTCACCTTCGAAATCTCTATGACGTTATGTTTCCAACAAGATACTGCAAGGCCACATGTTGCTCGTGCTGTTGTGGTCTGTCTCGACGCAGAAGGTGATCGACAGTTGTTGCCCCGGCCAGCAATTTCTCTAGTTTGTCACCCACCGGAAACATCTGGGCATGACTCGCCGGGAGACAGGCGCGCTACGAAACGCCAAGCAGTTAGTTTGGTGAACTCTGGCATAGATGAAGCAGCATGGAATGACGCACCCTTATCTGTCATCCAAATTCAGTTCGACTTTGCTTAACCCTAGCAATACCAAAGCGTTTTTCCATAATTCGCATCATCATAGGGGGAGGCGGTACTTTATCCACACCTTAAAAATGAAAAACAAAACTCGGTAATTGGTTGTTAATGTAAACCACAGTTTTTAAAGAGATACTGATGTGTAAGTGTAAGTAAGGTCCAGAACTTGAAAACATCGTTTAGCAATATCTACGAACTTTCAATAACGTGTACTACCAACGGAGGACAGGGGTATTTTGAGCCCACAATTAAAAAAACATTAAAATGCAAATTGATTAATTAATGTTGACTTCCACAACAAACTTTTCAGAGAGATATTTGTGTGTAATGTCACATCCTGAACCTGGAAACACTGAGTATGACTCATCTGGGAAAGCGACATCTACTACTACGACACTTTTTTGGGTTACATTTAAAGAAAAATAAATATTTAGTAAGAAATTTAAAAACCAAAAGTGACATTACAATGTTTTCAAAATGCGGCATCAACTCCCGTATCACCAACATAATGTTGACATACCTTTTTCCATCTATGTTGGATACGAGCAATAAGTGACATTCCAGTCCCCTGATGTTGTTGTTGTTGTTGTTGTTGTCGTCTTCAGTCCTGAGACTGGTTTGATGCAGCTCTCCATGCTACTCTATCCTGTGCAAGCTTCTTCATCTCCCAGTACCTACTGCAACCTACATCCTTCTGAATCTGCTTAGTGTATTGATCTCTTGGTCTCCCTCTACGATTTTTACCCTCCACGCTGCCCTCCAATGCTAAATTTGTGATCCCTCGATGCCTCAGAACATGTCCTACCAGCCGATCCCTTCTTCTAGTCAAGTTGTGCCACAAACTTCTCTTCTCCCCAATCCTATTCAGTACCTCCTCATTAGTTACGTGATCTACCCACCTTATCTTCAGCATTCTTCTGTAGCACCACATTTCGAAAGCTTCTAATCTCTTCTTGTCTAAACTAGTTATCGTCCATGTCTCACTTCCATACATGGCTACACTCCATACAAATACTTTCAGAAACGACTTCCTGACACCTAAATCTATATTCGATGTTAACAAATTTCTCTTCTTGAGAAACGCTTTCCTTCCCATTGCCAGTCTACATTTTATATCCTCTCTACTTCGACCATCATCGGTTATTTTACTCCCTAAATAGCGAAACTCCTTTACTACTTTAAGTGTCTCATTTCCTAATCTAATTCCCTCAGCATCACCCGACTTAATTTGACTACATTCCATTATCCTCGTTTTGCTTTTGTTGATGTTCATCTTATATCCTCCTTTCAAGACACTGTCCATTCCGTTCAACTGCTCTTCCAAGTCCTTTGCTGTCTCTGACAGAATTACAATGTCATCGGCGAACCTCAAAGTTTTTACTTCTTCTCCATGAATTTTAATACCTACTCCGAATTTTTCTTTTGTTTCCTTTACTGCTTGCTCAATATGCAGATTGAATAGCATCGTGGAGAGGCTACAACCCTGTCTCACACCCTTCCCAACCACTGCTTCCCTTTCATGTCCCTCAACTCTTAACTGCCATCTGGTTTCTGTACAAATTGTAAATAGCCTTTCGCTCCCTGTATTTTACCCCTGCCACCTTCAGAATTTGAAAGAGTATTCCAGTCAACATTGTCAAAAGCTTTCTCTAAGTCTACAAATGCTAGAAACGTAGGTTTGCCTTTTCTTAATCTTTCTTTCAAGATAAGTCGTAAGGTCAGTATTGCCTCACGTGTTCCAACATTTCTACGGAATCCAAATTGATCTTCCCCGAGGTCGGCTTCTACCAGTTTTTCCATTCGTCTGTAAAGAATTCGCGTTAGTATTTTGCAGCTGTGACTTATTAAACTGATAGTTCGGTAACTTTCACATCTGTCAACGCCTGCTTTCTTTGGGATTGGAATTATTATATTCTTCTTAAAGTCTGAGGGTATTTCGCCTGTCTCATACATCGTGCTCACCAGATGGTAGAGTTTTGTCATGACTGGCTCTCCTGAGGCCATCAGTAGTTCTAATGGAATGTTGTCTACTCCCGGGGCCTTGTTTTGACTCAGGTCTTTCAGTGCTCTGTCAAACTCTTCACGCAGTATCTTATCTCCCATTTCATCTTCATCTTCTTCCATTTCCATAATATTGTCCTCAAGTACATCGCCCTTGTATAAACCCTCTATATACTCCTTCCACCTTTCTGCTTTCCCTTCTTTGCTTAGAACTGGGTTGCCATCTGAGCTCTTGATATTCATACAAGTGGTTCTCTTCTCTCCAAAGGTCTCTTTAATTTTCCTGTAGGCAGTATCTATCTTACCCCTAGTGAGACAAGCCTCTACATCCTTACATTTGTCCTCTAGCCATCCCTGCTTAGCCATTTTGCACTTCCTGTCGATTTCATTTTTGAGACATTTGTATTCCTTTTTGCCTGCTTCATTTACTGCATTTTTATATTTTCTCCTTTCATCAATTAAATTCAATATTTCTTCTGTTACCCAAGGATTTCTATTAGCCCGCGTCTTTTTACCTACTTGATCGTCTGCTGCCTTCACCACTTCATCCCTCAGAGCTACCCATTCTTCTTCTACTGTATTTCTTTCCCCCATTCCTGTCAATTGTTCCCTAATGCTCTCCCTGAAACTCTCTACAACCTCTGGTTCTTTCAGTTTATCCAGGTCCCATCTCCTTAAATTCCCACCTTTTTGCAGTTTCTTCAGTTTCAATCTGCAGTTCATAACCAATAGATTGTGGTCAGAATCTACATCTGCCCCAGGAAATGTCTTACAATTTAAAACCTGGTTCCTAAATCTCTGTCTTACCATTATATAATCTATCTGAAACCTGTCAATATCTCCAGGCTTCGTCCATGTATACAGCCTCCTTTCATGATTCTTGAACCAAGTGTTAGCTATGATTAAGTTATGCTCTGTGCAAAATTCTACAAGGCGGCTTCCTCTTTCATTCCTTCCCCCCAATCCATATTCACCTACTATGTTTCCTTCTCTCCCTTTTCCTACTGACGAATTCCAGTCACCCATCACTATTAAATTTTCGTCTCCCTTCACTACCTGAATAATTTCTTTTATCTCGTCATACATTTCATCTATTTCTTCATCATCTGCAGAGCTAGTTGGCATATAAACTTGTACTACTGTAGTAGGCATGGGCTTTGTGTCTATCTTGGCCACAATAATGCGTTCACTATGCTGTTTGTAGTAGCTAACCCGCACTCCTATTTTTTTATTCATTATTAAACCTACTCCTGCATTACCCCTATTTGATTTTGTATTTATAACCCTGTAATCACCTGACCAAAAGTCTTGTTCCTCCTGCCACCGAACTTCACTAATTCCCACTATATCTAACTTTAACCTATCCATCTCCCTTTTTAAATTTTCTAACCTACCTGCCCGATTAAGCGATCTGACATTCCACGCTCCGATCCGTAGAACGCCAGTTTTCTTTCTCCTGATAACGACGTCCTCGTGAGTAGTCCCCGCCCGGAGATCCGAATGGGGGACTATTTTACCTCCGGAATATTTTACCCAAGAGGACGCCATCATCATTTAATCATACAGTAGAGCTGCATGTCCTCGGGAAAAATTACGGCTGTAGTTTCCCCTTGCTTTCAGCCGTTCGCAGTACCAGCACAGCAAGGCCGTTTTGGTTAATGTTACAAGGCCAGATCAGTCAGTCATCCAGACTGTTGCCCCTGCAACTACTGAAAAGGCTGCTGCCCCTCTTCAGGAACCACATGTTTGTCTGGCCTCTCAACAGATACCCCTCCGTTGTGGTTGCACCTACGGTACGGCCATCTGTATCGCTGAGGCACGCAAGCCTCCCCACCAACGGCAAGGTCCATGGTTCATGGGGGGGGGGTCCCCTGATATTGCAGCTTTAATGGCCAGTGACGTATTTCTGACGTTACTATTCAGCAGCTGCTAAGTTTTAAACGCAGTGAAGACGGGCTTTTCAGAGTGCAAGAAGAACTCCCTGCCCATAGTACTAGGTCGTGGTGCACGCCTTACGTTATCAGCGCATAAATACGGACCTCACTCATGTGAAGTGTCTCACCACTCTAGTGGCTGAAACTTGACACGCGACGCCCCCACGCAGTGCTGAAGGTGGGCTTACCGACTGACAAATTGACGAAAAATGCTCTGCGCCGTGGCTGCTGTTTACTTCTGACATCCGGCAGCTAGGAATAGGTTTCCCCATTTTCTTTGTCGTGAAAAGATTTTTGTGGACATGAAATCTAATGCAGTTCCTTGATAAAAGAATTACTTTTTGAAACTTCCTGGCAGATTAAAACTGTGTGCCCGACCGAGACTCGAACTCGGGACCTTTGCCTTTCGCGGGCAAGTGCTCTACCACACTCCGCTGCAGAGTGAAACTCTCATTCTGGAATTACTTTTTATTTGAAAAGTAAAGCTCCCGTTATTCAGGTCAGGGGGTTTTTCCTATCGCAACATTTTTCATCGGTTTTCGTTAAAGAGTCATATTTTTCTTTTAAATATTTTAGGGTTAACAGCTCCGTATCTAACACCTCTTGTTTATCCTGGTCATTATCAAATAATGTAATCAAGCAACTGGATTTGTTTAGCACGCGTTGTACTGGTGAAGTCCGAGTGCATGTAATTTTATGTTTACTACGTTCAGCTCAATAATTACATCGTAGGAAATGTAGCTGGAAGTTAGGGAAAGTCTTTCATCTGGAAAGGGCAATGATATCTATCTTCGTTTATGAGCACGGGGATGTAGGTTGAAAGCATTTTGGTACCGCGTGCTACCGCAGATTGCTTGGGGGACAGTCAGCTACGGAACATCTGGCTTCTGCTCCTCACAGCCGTTTGTTGGTAGCGACAGTCGTAGCTGAGCTTTGAACGAAGACAGATACGAACTTTTAGTGCCGTGCCGAAATGGTTTCATGAATCTTTTCTGTCGCTTACCGAGCTGTAGAAAGAGGTACGTGTAACACATTGGTGCACGGATTCCGCCGCTAATTCCCAACGCTAAAACATGGCAGAAGTATACGTGCCAGTCTTCCGTCCCCATGAGGGCAGCTCCTACACATGACGCACAAAGAGATCACTGTAGTTTACCATTTCCAAAACACACAGCCAATCAGTTGCTTGAATTTAGTTAGTTGTTTTTAGACTTTACCCAGGTTTCGATATTGCTAAATGTATCGTCTTCAAAAGAATGACTTACTTGGATTACATTAGGTAAAAAATACTACATCTACCACACGCTGAGGCGCTCGAGTCACAATGTGACTACCCATACATACAATGTGACTACCCATACATACAATGTGACTACCCATACATACAATGTGAGTATCCACTAAAACTGTATGAGTCGAACAAGCATGGCCACTGAACAGCCAAACGTCAAGTTTACCATTTGTCTACGAAAAAGGAAAATCCATGACCTGTCTCTGCATTCAGTGTTACACGATGGAGCTATTTTATTGTATTCTGAAGACCACAGCTAGGTATGTTGATCTATACGTAATCAAAAATACTTCCGTCGAAGAAAGAAAATACCATTTTTTGCGCCAGAAGAGGGTGGGGGGAGGGAGATGACATTTTAAGGTCGCTCTCTAGTATTGGCACCTTTTCTCGGTCTATGAGTACAACGCAACGCCACATTCAGTCACAGAGATACGAATTCTGCATTCCTGTTGGCATGTCGCACCACGTGAGAAACTAGCGATACGAGGATTACTTTATTGCAGTCCAAGGCTGCTAAAGTTGATTCTACCGGCCAATTTTAGCGTGGTTCCTGGAGATTTCTCCATGTTTACCTCTTCCGATATTGGCCCTACACTACACTTTATCTAACCAACGCCAAAAAATTAGGTTCCAAAATATCTTTTTCAGCTTCAGTTATCCCAGCTGAAACAAAAAATTGAAAGCGTGACAGTAACGCAATAAATACACGTTTACGACTGTGATGTTTTATAAGTAAATAACGCATTACAGATGGCATCAAAGTTGAATAAGCCTTTTTAAAGGTTTATTCCTTGTTTCTCCACTTTGAGGCGTGTTAATGTAGCTCTTTGGTTGATTTTCAGCAGGATTTTCCCCTCACATCCTGACTTTTTCCTATTTCAGATCTTTAATTTTTTTAAAATTTAAACCTAACATTATGGTAGCATGCGTGGATTTAATTAGTTGAGGATGTAATTTAGATCACTGAATCAGGAAGATGGCTTCCTTATCATGTTGAGATTCAATAAATTGAGTGTATTTCTTGTCAAATTTGATTCTTGGGGCAAGACACCTTTTCTAACTCACGAAATTAGTTCCGTCAAAGCAGACGACTTAAATGTTGGTCCACCTTTGAAAAATTTCTGCGGACGCCCCTGATCGGAAGCGTTTACGTGCTTTGTTCATTCGCTACGAACAGCGTCGAAAGTCCATTGGATACATTAATCACAATATAATCATTCGGTACTTTCACCTCTTGTTTGTGCAACTGAGGAGCAACATGGGCATGTTTTTAAGTTTCTGTCGGACGTCTGTTGCCTTGATTATAGGGATTCATATTCTTCAAGAAATATGTATCTATATTTCTCTCTACGTATTCGTAGTAACATTTCGATCTTTATTTATGTCTACTGCCTTGGTACGCAATACACGTCTCTCCTGTGTAAAAGTAGTTTAATTCCCACCGATGTCAGCACCAGTTTCCCTAAAAGCACTAGACCCTGACCAGCACGAAAAATGCAACAAGTAATTAATGAGTATTGTCATCTCTTTAATGTAAGTGTAACACTTTATCCTATATTTTTACACGGGCTATGTTATTGGAGTTGCTTTGTGAGAAAACAATGAAGCGTCAATTGTTTATTGCACTAGACTTAAATGCTTTTCTCTGAAACCTAAAAACATACCACTAGATGTGAGGCAATCATGTTTTCGCGTTTTTGTTGCACTTCTTGTTGTACCTTGTCTTGTTTCTTTTAAATTACAAGTATCTGTAGAATGGCTGATTACGATAATCAGCTTTCCAGAGTGAACAGGCCGTTAAGCCCTGAAGATGCTGCAACAGCTGTTCCTTTGGTGGAAGATGGTCGCAGTGGGCATTACATAGCATGAATTTTGAGAACTAGATCTTCCACGATTTCCAGATCCTTAAGACAGTACAGGGAAACTTGAGGCTATGCAAGGAAACCAGGATCAGACCCGACAATGTCTCTGCAACCGTCACACAACCGCCGTTAAAGTACGAAGTCGATTCCACCAAGTTCGAGCGGGTCAACGTTAGTGACGGAAGCGTCCGAATAAGGCTCGAAGGCGCCAGTCTTCAACACAGAAGGCCTGCTGGCCCAGAACTCACCGGAGAGCATCGCCCAGCTCGACTACGTTTCGCAAGGGAACATCGCGTCTGGACAGTGCACCAATGGAAGTTTTCTTTCACCGACGAGTCGTGATTTGGCCTCAAACTTATTCCCCTAGCACATTCTCACCAGGGACGCTTTTTCAGGGCGATTCTCTGATGCAAGCGATCAGTGTGACTGCGAAGAAGGATTCGGTCGTCGTGGAGTATGAGAGTCTTGCACCACATTGGCATCTAGAGAAAATCCTTTGAGGAGTTCGTACCCTCTTCCTCTATTGGTGATGGAATTACACTAATGCATGACACTGCACGCTCACATGTTGAGAGAATTGTGCAGGAGTTCTTACAGAATAAGGGTTAATTAATGCTATGAATTTGCCAGCTCGAAGTCCTGATTTGATTCCTATGGAGCAAATAGGGAACCAACTAGAGAGAACGGGCTGTCAGCATTATTCAGAAATCCTACAACACCTATCTGAGTGCCTCCTAAAAGAATGGGAGATGATTCCTCAATAGGACGTTGCAGCTTCAATAACGAACACGCTTGCAAGATTGGATGTCTTGACTGGTGCAAAATGGTGGAACATGCGAAAAGAGGTCTATGAAGTAAAGTGTAAAGAGTAGTAAAATTAAACAGTTGAACAGATGTGCGTTGCCTTCAAAAGCATTCCCAAAATTTGCTTCGAGTTCCTTCCGCATCTCTGCCTTAATTTATTTGCGATCATCTTTTTTCGTTGTAGGATGCCTATATGGCATCAAACGACAATATTTTATCATACAGTAGTACATTAGGGTCGAAAGTGACGCACTAAAAATAAAAAATCCAAAATATTATTAGTCAAATGTTTGAGCGAAGGAAAAACAATACTATCTAGAAATTATACACTGGATTTTTGTCCAAACTTCCGTAGCCAAACGAAAAGTGGAGCATTTACAAATGGTGTATCAAACCGCCCAGCTTGAGGTCAAGTTTTGCACAGAAGTCAATAAAAAGTAAGCAGGTTAATTAAATAAGAATTAGGGATTTGAGAAAATTTAAATACTTTATGAGCACCTGTTGCGGCTGTGTGTGAAACGAAGTGTCAGAAGTTTGACCAAGGTCTAGCTATTCTCGCACAGGAAGCTACACCCAAGTGATAGTTAACTGTTAAAAAGGCTTCCTTCGAATCAGATACTAATTTATGATATTTCGAGAACATAAGACGCTAGAAAAGTAATTCATGCTTCGAGACAAAACTT
This sequence comes from Schistocerca cancellata, assembly GCF_023864275.1. Lineage (NCBI taxonomy): Eukaryota > Metazoa > Arthropoda > Insecta > Orthoptera > Acrididae > Schistocerca > Schistocerca cancellata. Next base: position 830,261,451 of record NC_064627.1, on the reverse strand, counting down.
GTGAATAAAAGGAAGTTTTGGAAAAAAGCCAAATGTTTTGTGCAATGATTTGCTTAGAAGTAGGAGTAAAAATGTATTAGTGAAAGATTTGACACGCCTCTTAACTTTAAATTCCCTGTTGGCGCGTCATTTACTGTACATTACCGACTTTCATTTGAAGATGCGCCAAATGTTTTCGTAATCTGTTTTGCTTCTTACTCTTAGAAAAATCATTTCACAAACCGTTTGACACTTTTCTCAAAACATTTTTGTAAAGGAATTTAAGTGTTGCCCTTTTCGTGGCGGTCAATGTAGAACTCAAGCAGCAGTAGGAGCAGTGCAGTGTGTTGTTCGAAATCAGATCGCCGAATCATCAGAAAATCGCCAACGCCTCAGATACTACTATAGTCTGATTTAAATAGTTCTTATCTGGTGTTCAAGGCTGACAACTGTTGTAGAGACAAGAACCGTCTGCAGGCAGCCGCCAGTCCATGTCCTGCATAACTCGTGTAAAAAACTCTTGTAAAAATCTGAGATGAACGTACGGTACACGTATCTCTAGACGTGTCGCAAAGTGCACCAGAAATTTGCTTCTAATTTTAATTAAGACCGGAGTTCTGCCTTCGCTCGGCAACGGATTTTTCAATCGTTGGCTGTTCGCATGGCCCTAGACAAGTGTAGGGTGCATTCAAAAAGAAACAAGCTGGTGTTTGTAAAATTAAAACCGCTGAAGGAATCTTAATGTCATCGCATACGGAACAAGGCGTGTTTATTAAAAGAGCGGTGAAGCCCCAAACTCGCCGCTAGAGGGACATGGGTGCACACCCTCGTGACGACCTGCACGCGTCAAACGGTCCACTGCACTCAGCAGTGCTGAGAACTGGGAAATGGAGGCTTCGAAAAGAGAGCAAAGGGGTGTAGTGCGTTTTCTTAAAGCGAAAGGAGTGCGGCGAATGGAATTTCATCAAAGAGTGGTACGAGTTTGTGAAGAACACTTCATCTCCGTTGCAAGGGTCAAGGCGTGACAAGTAAATCAAGTGAGAACGGATGTCGCCGGTCGACGACGCACGACCAGGAACGCCACAGTGTATTACCGATACCGTTGTCCAGCAGGTGGATTGCCTCTTCACTGACAACCAAGTAGTTACGGTCGCGGCAATTGCCCCAGACGTCTGACTGGGAGTAAAGAGTTTGAACGAACATGCAGCCGTGTCTGTACACTTGTGGCAATCTTAGAGGAATTTCCGTTTCCTGGACTGCTTCCGCTTCAAGGAAACGCATTAAACCAGTCTGTTCTTCTGAAGCCTCCATTTATCTGTTCTCGGTCCTACTGAGAGTCGACGTGCTTGCTCTGTCGTGATTTGGGTGTGCGCTGGTGTCCTAGCTGCGAGTGTGATCTCAGCACACTCATACGGATCACGCCTTCTTCCGCAGGCAATGGCATTACGAGCTCTTCATCGGTTCTCTTTTTACTGCACTCGGCGTTTTTAATTGAGAACGCACCTTATACATATCAAAGCCAATGCGATACGCAATTACTGAAAAATTGGTTGCAAGTATTCTCGTAATCAAGGAAGAACAGTAAATATTTCAGCTGGTTCAATAGTTTTCAATGTATGAATGTTTGAAGCTGTTTCCTGGACGGCAGAATTTCACCAATTGCAAATCAAGTGATATAATTTTGGGCCTAATGAAAAGAAAATTTGTAACATGCTTAAAATCACGTATATGTTTGTACATTGTCTGGAAGATTGAAATAACTGGGAGCGGGGTGTGGCAGACTAGAAAAGAAGGTAGAAGAGTGTGCTCAGACTAAACGATACTAGAACAGTATTTCTCCGCTCTCAGGAGAGACGCTGCTGCTAAAAAGAGAGACAGCAACTTGAATGGGGTCAAGTATGAGAGATGTGCGAAGTTCCCGTATTTGAGAGCTCTGTTGATTGAGATCATAAGTGGAGAAACAAAGGCAAGGATTGCCGCGGGAAGTATAGTTTACTGGAACCTCATTAACATTACTCATTCGCGTGACCTGATCAGAAAGTAAGTGGTGACTTTATCGAAAAGTTATAAGGCCAGTGGTAATATGTAACTCAAACAATGACAATCACTGTAGCAGAGGAGTTCCTGAGAAGATGGGGAGGAAAGTATTAAGGAAGATTTCTGGTGCAGTAAGTGAGGCAGGACAATGGAGAATCCGGTAAAATAAAGAATTCCAAGAACTAAAAATTTATGCTGATATAATTTCGGAAATCAAGAGCGACACATTAAGATGGTTGGGCCATGTAGAGTGAATGCAAGAGTTTAGATCCAGATAGGTCTACAGAGGAAATGCAATGGCAGAAGGTGCAAAGGGTTGGGGTTGGGTTGCTTGGGGAAGGAGACCAGACAGCGAGGTCATCGGTCTCATTGGATTAGGGAAGGATGGAGAAGGAAGTCGGCCGTGCCCTTTCAGAGGAACCATCCCGGCATTTGCCTGGAGTGATTTAGGGAAATCACGGAAAACCTAAATCAGGATGGCCGGACGCGGGATTGAACCGTCGTCCTCCCGAATGCGAGTCCAGTGACTAACCACTGCGCCACCTCGCTCGGTAAGGTGCAAAGGGAGACCACGGAAACGATGACTGGATGATGTGGAGAATAACTTAAAGACAGGGGTAAGAAGATCGAGAAAGCGAGAAGATCATAACGATTTAGCTGCGATCGTCACAGAGGTGAAGGCCCTATATAGCGTGTTCCAGAATCACGTCCGATATTAACTGAGAAAGCAGCAGAGTTCCCATGATGGCTGATTAAACGACGTTACGGGTCACTCAGACCTCAAGGCATTTTCTGATTAAAGTAGACTACTACAGACTAATTACGCAGCATCTACAACAGTGAAACAGAACTGTGCCTAGTCGAACAATGGGCAAATACTAGATAAAGCTATCGCCCAGGACAAAAAATCTTCTACCCAAGATAATATTAAAGTATCAGACATCACACCGAATCCTAAAACACGGACCACATTCGATCTATTGTTTCCTGAAATAGACGCCAGGTCAGCTATTAAGTTGGCTGCAGCTCTCATGGCTCAGTACAAAACTCATTCTGTTAAAATACGGTGTACAGATATCTGTACACCACGAGCTTTGCATACTTGCTGAGGGGGAATTCATGACCCAGAGGACAGTGCCCTATGAGCTGTGTTAAGAGTACTTACTGCCTCACAAACGGCCGGAAGGAGGAACGCGACGGCCGCAGGTTGTTCCTCAACCCTGAGCACCGTTGCTCCCATAGATGAACGATCCTATACATCAACAGCGAGTTAGCGGCTCATACTGAGGCAACGCCTTCAGAAACTGTATTTTCCAAGCATTCATTCTTGACCTTTTTTGTTATGGTTTTAGGGCGCAAAACTGCTACGGTCATTAGCGCCCGGTCTGTGACTTAGGAAAAGGTAAAAAAAATGAAACTGGAAACTAGCAGCAATGGGAACGAAACAAAAAATTGGAGAAACTGAAAACAGAAGGAAAGCTTCAAATGACTGACGTCATCTTACTGGCACTAATAAACTCGAGAACGCGATCGGCTGAGCGCGTGTCGTCTGCTAAAATGGAAGATATATCGGGCGACAGCTGTAGACGGGCGCGTAACGGAGTAAAATAGGGGCACTCAAGGAAAAGGTGTCTCACCGTCCACAGTTGAGAGCAGTGGGGACAGAGTGGGGGAGGATCGCCACTTAAAAGATGTCTATGGCTAAATAGACAGTGCCCTATCCGGAGCCTAGTTAAAATTACCTCCTCCCGACGACGCGTTCGGGAGGAAGAGGTCCAAGCACAGGGAAACATCATTCTTGACTGATGCATTATCATGAATGCCCACGTTCCCTGGCACCCAGCATTATAACAACCTTTCTTGCCTCTGTAAGTGGACATGAGTGTCGTGGATCGGGTGAACACCCTTTTCTGCTAGATACATGTGATGGATAGCGTGAAGGGCACCTAGGGAGTCTATGCAGGAAGACACGTAAGTGCTCCACCACCCTCAAGATCGCATATAGACGCTCCAATGACGTTAATGGGACGACCGCCCATGTTCGACGTCAACGCGCAATAACTGCTCACAGACAACAGGTGGCAGCACTATCAATGGACGGCGTATAAAGCGTTTTGGGGAGGATGCGGAGACCAGTGCAGTCATTGTAATGCGGAAAGTGAGCGATTTATCTGATGTCCAAAATGGCATGGTTATTGACATTGGGAACAAAGGTGCTAGCATTATCGAAAAGGCTGAATGTGTAAACTGCTCGCGTGCCGTGTGGTGAAAGTATACTGTGCATGGCAAAACGGCGCTATCCGAAACTGTAGTGCACCGCGAGCCATAGACGTCAATGGTGAACAACGGCTGTGGAGAAGTGTACGGGCGAATGGACGTGCAATCTTTGAGCAACTGACCATCTGGAAGAAGCAGGAGGCTAACAATAGCATCTCCTGAACGACCGTTCTGCGAACGTCGCAGCATATGGACCTCCGCAGCAGGTGCCTGGTTCGTGCACCCAAGCTGATTGCTGTGCATCGGCTATGACGCCTGGAATTATCACGCCAATACGAAAACTACGTCCACTACGTGGCGAGAGATCTTTTCAGATGAATCACGTTTTATGCTCAATCGGAGATACGGCCGTTGGCGTGTACGGCTTTAAATGTCTGAAAGAAAACGCGTGAAATGTTTGGAAGGAAACACCTTGCAACGATCGTCGGAAGGGTTGAGGTCGGAGGGATTCTGTGAGTGATCTCGTTATACTGGATGTACGATGGATCAACACAAGCATGCCTCTAACCTTGGGTATCATGTTCAGCCCTACATGTAGTTTGTTTTTCCTCGGCACTATGACATCTAACAGCACGACAACGCAACGTGTCACATAGCTCGCAGTGTATGTGCGTGTTTGAAAGAGCACTAGGACGTTTTTCCAGAAATGAACTTTCACCCTGCAGCGGTGTGTGCGCTGATATCAAACTTCCTGGCAGATTAAAACTGTGTCCCGGACCTAGACTAACTCGGGACCTTTGGCGAGCAAGTGCTCTAAGATCTGAACTACCCAAGCACAACTCACGACTCCTCGTCACAGTTTCAGTTCCGCCAGTACCTCGTCTCCTACCTTCCAAGCTTCACAGAAGCTCTCCTGCAGACCTGGCACAACTATGGCAGGGCGACAGTTTCATTCTGGAAATATCCCCCAGGCTATGGCTAAGTCGTGTCTCCACAATATCCTTTCTTCCAGGAGTTCTAGTTCTCCAAGGTCTGCAGGAGAGCTTCTGTGGAGTTTGGAAGGTAGGAGACCAGGTACTGGCGGAACTGAACCTGTTAAGACGGGTCGTGAGTCGCGTTTGGTTAGGTCAGATGCCCGCGAAAGGCAAAGGTCCACAGTTCGAGTCTCTGTATTGCACACAGCTTTAATCTGCCATGAAGTTTCAGCACTAGGACGTGTTTACCGTACTCCCCTGGTCATCAAACTCCCTGGACTTAAATCGAGAATCTGTGGGACCATCTCCATCACGTAGTACAAGCCATGGATCCTCAACCAAGAAACCTAGCTCAGATGACCAAGGCATTGGAGTTGGCATGGATCCCACATCCCTGTATGCACCGTCCAGAACCTCTTGTTTTACATTTCGCAGCGGAAAGCGGTTATTCAAGCTTATGCCAGGAGCTCATGTTAGTGTGGCTGAACAGTGTCATACACCAAATGTACCAGGTAAGCGACCTTGAGGACATATTCTGGGATTAACAGAGCAGCCGATGGAATCACCCTGCTTCGACCAATCAGCTTAAACCACCACAGTGTCACTATGCTCGGGGAAAATTCTGTAAAACATCGCTTTAAAAAACAGACTCGACTAAGTTCCGGCCACTTGCCGTAGTGTGTAATCACATACGTTTAAAGCTACAGGCTATCTAAGTGTCTACAATTAGCCGTACGGCAGAAACCGCAGGGTGTGAATCACGCCTTAGAACGTCTAGACCAGGGGTCTAGAAACTACAGCCCGCGGGCCGAAACCGGCCCGCGTTAGCTGCCCGGTCATCACAGGTATCCGGCCCGCCAAATATTTGAGGTGCTATCTAACAATTGAGTTTCGAGACCTATCGCGACCAATACACCGCGACATTGTCGGAGCTCTATCTTTACAAAGCGGAAGGTCATGGTTAAACTTGTGGCTATCCACAATAAACAGACAGACCATGCTCCGTGCGATAGTGAAAAAAAAAACGGTTAACAGACTAGCACAATAGCAGTTTGTGTAATTTTGATAACAATAAGTATGGTATGCAGCCATATCAGACATATAATTGCCCAAATCCTGTCCTTACTTACCTGCAGGTTTACATTACTCATGCCGGTAAAACTGAAGAAGTAACTCAACCATTGAGGTCAACAATAAGCTGTGAAAAGAAACGAAAAAACCAAAGAGAGGTGCAAAAACTCATGTTCTGTATGTAGTTTAAAATAAAAATGAGAAGAAGTTCACGCCAAAAGCTTATTCGAGCATTTTATTGTACTCACGAGTCTGGTGCAAGTCTTTCAAATGAACGCCACTTCGGCGACTAACCTTAGTAATCAATCATTATGGAAGATGCATCTTATGCGAGGTTTCACTTTCTTTTGATTACGTTATAAAATATACACAGAATGTGCAGTGACATACTTTTTTGTCGATGAAATTCGCTAGAATAAAATACGCCAGAATTTCTTTGAGTTACGTCCACCAATCAAAATTATGTAATTAAATAAAAATCGTAGATCGTTTCAGTGCTAGCTATTCCCACAACCTTAGATTTTTGGGATTTCATCTTTCCTTTAGCCTTACATTACGGTGATCATGGAATGCTAGGGTGCTTTAATCCCACTAGGTATATCTTGGCCCTTATGACTTCGTGGAGGAGTCAATGTGGCCCGCGGACTAAAAAGTCTGGAGACCCCTGGTCTAGACGAAACCAGCGTATTCCGGACAGTATCTCGGGCCGCCTGCTTTCCGGCTTACCATGTCGGCAGGCGGCTTTCTGTTGCCGGCGAGTCGCTGCAAGTTGTGGGCGGGTGGGTGAGTGTCCGGACGGGACGGCACAGGACGACTCTCGGGGTCTCGCGGCCGGGGGTGGAGTTGGGGTGGGCGGCCGGCAGGCCACGCTGAGCACCGGTCGATCGCCGACGGCCGCCCCTACGCTATTCCTGTCCGCCTGCTGAATGTATTCATGAGCGCCGGCGAAACCGGCCCGCTAACCACTCCGGCACCGCTTTGCTTTGCTGCCCCCGCACCGCCTGACGCGCTGACACGGGCCCGGCGCTTCCTGCTGACGTAGTTATCTCTGACGGGAACATCTGACGAGTTCGAAAGACGGCGCTATCGATTTCTACAGGGTGTTACAAATACGTACGGCCAAACTTTCAGGAAACATTCCTCACACACAAATAAAGGAAAGATGTTATGTGGACATGTGTCCGGAAACGCTTATGTTCCATGTTAGAGCTCATTTTAGTTTCGCCAGTATGTACTGTACTTCCTCGATTCACCGCCAGTTGGCCCAATTGAAGGAAGCTAATGTTGACTTCGGTGCTTGCGTTGACATGCGACTCTGCTCTACAGTACTAGCATCAAGCACGTCAGTACGTAGCATCAACAGGTTAGTGTTCAACACGAACGTGGTTTGGCAGTCAGTGCAATGTTTACAAATGCTGAGTTGGCAGATGCCCATTTGATGTATGGATTAGCACGGGGCAATAGCCATGGCGCGGTACGTTTGTATCGAGACAGTTTTCCAGAACGAATGTGTCCCGACAGGAAGACGTTCGAAGCAATTGATCGGCGTCTTAGGGAACACGGAACATTCCAGCCTATGACTCTCGACTGGGGAAGACCTAGAACGACGAGGACACCTGCAATGGACGAGGCAATTATTCGTGCAGTTGACGATAACCCTAATGTCAGCGTCAGAGAAGTTGCTGCTGTACAAGGTAACGTTGACCACGTCACTGTATGGAGAGTGCTACGGGAGAACCAGTTGTTCCCGTACCATGTACGGCGTGTGTAGGCACTATCAGCAGCTGATTGGCCTCCACGGGTACACTTCTGCGAATGATTCATCCAACAATCCTCATTTCAGTGCAAATGTTCTCTTTACGGATGAGGCTTCATTCCAACGTGATCAAATTGTAAATTTTCACCATCAACATGTGTGGGCTGACGAGAATCCGCACGCAATTGTGCAGTCACGTCATCAACACAGATTTTCTGTGAACGTTTGGGCAGGCATTGTTGGTGATGTCTTGATTGGGCCCCATGTTCTTCCACCTACCTTCAATGGAGCACGTTATCATGATTTCATACGGGATACTCTACCTGTGCTGCTAGAACATGTGCCTTTACAAGTACGACACAACATGTGGTTCATGCACGATGGAGCTCCTGCACACTTCAGTCGAAGTGTTCGTACGCTTCTCAACAATAGATTCGGTTGGATTGGTAGAGGCGGACCAATTACATGGCCTCCACGCTCTCCTGACGTCAACCCTCTTGACTTTCATTTATGGGGGCATTTGAAAGCTCTTGTCTACGCAACCCCGGTACCAAATGTAGAGGCTCTTCGTGCTCGTATTGTGGACGGCTGTGATACAATACGCCATTCTCCAGGGCTGCATCAGCGCATCAGGGACTCCATGCGACGGAGGGTGGATGCAAGTATCCTCGCTAACGGAGAAAATTTCGAACATTTCCTGTAACAAAGTGTTTGAAGTCACGCTGGTACGTTTTGTTGCTGTGTGTTTCCATTCCATGATTAATGTGATTTGAAGAGAAGTAATAAAATGAGCTCTAACATGGAAAGTAAGCGTTTCCGGACACATGTCCACATAACATATTTTCTTTCTTTGTGTGTGAGGAATGTTTCCTGAAAGTTTGGCCGTACCTTTTTGTAACACCCTGTATAACGTTCGCTCTAGGCCTCAGTACGACGCCGAGAAACGGTTCAACTCCAATTCTGAAGTATTTTCCAGCATTACATTTCGATAGCTGCACAGAACTGAAGACAAACGTAAGTTTATCAATTTGTTTTCTATTGCCGAATCGTTGGTATTGACTCCTGGCCAGGTTTCACTCATTGTTCGATTCATCCGCGCCAAGGCATGGGTTTCGAAAAAGACGATCGTGTGAAACCCAGCTCGCGCTATTCGTCCACTAGACTCAGAGGGCCATAGACACGGGTTCCCAGGTAGATGCCGTGTTTCTTGACTTCCGCAAGGCGTTCGATACAGTTCCCCACAGTCGTTTAATGAACAGAGTAAGAGCATATGGACAATCAGACCAATTGTGTGATTGGATTGAAGAGTTCCTAGATAACAGAACGCAGCATGTCATTCTCAATGGAGAGAAGTCTTCCGAAGTAAGAGTGATTTCAGGTGTACCGCAGGGGAGTGTCGCAGGACCATTGCCGTTCATAATACATATAAATGACCTTGTGGATGACATCGGAAGTTAACAGGCTTTTTGCGGATGATGCTGTGGTATATCGAGAGGTTGTAACAGTGGAAAATTGTACTTCAATGCAGGAGGATTTGCAGCGAATTGACGCATGGTGCAGCGAATGGAAATTGAATCTCAATGTAGACAAGTGTAATGTGCTGCGAATACATAGAAAGAAAGATCTTTCATCATTTAGCTACAATATATCAGGTCATCAACTGGAAGCAGTTAATTCCATAAATTATCTGGGAGTAGGCATTAAGAGTGATTTAAAATGGAATGACCATATAAAATTAATTGAAAGTAAAGCAGATGCCAGACAGATTCATTGGAAGAATCCTAAGGAAATGCAGTCCGAAAACAAAGGAAGTAGGTTACAGTACGCTTGTTCGCCCACTGCTTGAATACTGCTCACCGGTTTGGGATCCGTACCAGATAGGGTTGATAGAAGAAATAGAGAAGATCCAACGGAGAGCAGCGCGCTTCGTTACAGGATCATTTAGTAATCGCGAAAGCGTTACGGAGATTATAGATAAACTCCAGTGGAAGATTCTGCAACAGACGCTCAGTAGCTCGGTACGGGCTTTTGTTGAAGTTCCGAGAACATACCGTCACCGAGGAGTCAAGCAGTATATTGCTCCGGGCTACGTGTATCTCGCGAAGAGACCATGAGGATAAAATCAGAGAGATTAGAGCCCACACAGAGGCATACCGACAATCCTCCTTTCCACGAACAATACGAGACTGGAATAGAAGGGAGAACAGATAGAGGTACTCAAGGTACCCTTCGCCACACACCGTCAGGTGGCTTGCGGAGTATGGATGTAGATGTAGAAGGCAGGGTGTTTGAGAAGATTCACATGATTGGATAACCATATTCTGGAGGTAAGGCAACGAGTTTTCCCACGGTAGGCTAGCGGCGCCACATCGTTCTCTCCTGTGTTCTGCGCACGCTACGGTCAATTCGTCACATAAGGCAATTGGGTTGGGGGCTAGTCTGCAACTCCTTTCAAAGGAGAAAACCGCATTCGTAGCCGAAATGGACGGCCAGGGGCTTAATACAAATGTTTCAGCGAAAAGCAGCACCCACGAATTCCGCCTGCTTTCACTAGAGCCATTGTGACAGACCACTTGTGGTCACGGCGGAACCTCTACGCGGCCGTTCAGCCGCTTGCTTTCCACCAAGGCAAACTGAAACCTTCCTCCATAGCTTGCGCTTTCCTCAAACGTAATAACAAAATCTGCAAATAAAAGGATAAACACTGCATAGCGACTTATGACGGTAGTGTCAAATTATTTAAGGAGAGATCGTAGGAATAAAGGATAATAAATTTTGGAGAAACTAGCTTTTGGAAGAAAAACGTTTCAAAGATAACATACTAATTTAACCGTCAAATAGTTATAAAGCTATGATTAAAGAAAAACATCGTTAGTATTAAAATCCATGGAGAAGAAATAAAAACTTTGAGGTTCGCTGATGGCATTGTAATTGTGTCACAGACAGCAAAGACCTGGGAGAGCAGCTGAACGGAGTGGACAGTGTCTTGGAAGGAGGATATGAGATGATCAACAAAAGCAAATCAAGGATAATGGAATGTAGTCGAATTAAATCGGGTGATGCTGCGGGAAGTAGATCAAGAAATGAGGCGCTTGAAGTAGTAAATGAGTTTTGCTATTTGGGGAGCAAAATAACTGATGATGGTCGAAGTAGAGAGGATATAAAATGTAGACTGGCAATGGCAAGGAAAGTGTTTCTGAAGAACAGAAATTTGTTAACATCGAGTATAGATTTAAGTGTCAGGAAGTCGTTTCTGAAAGTATTTGTATGGAGTGTAGCCAGGTATGGAAGTGAAACATGGACGATAAACAGTTTCGACAAGAAGAGAATAGAAGCTTTCGAAATGTGGTGCTACAGAAGAATGCTGAAGATTAGATGGGTAGACCACATAACTAATGAGGAGGTATTGAATAGAATTGGACAGAAGAGAAATTTGTGGCACAACTTGACTAGAATAAGGGATCTGTTGGTAGGGCATATTCTGAGGTATCAAGGAATCACCAATTCAGTATTGGAGGGCAGCGTGGAGGGTAAAAATCGTCGAGGGAGACGAAGAGATGAATACACTAAACAGATTCAGAAGGATGTAGGTTGCAGTAGGTAATGGGAGATGAAGCTTGCACAGGATGGAGAAGCATGGAGAGCTGCATCAAACCAGTCTCTGGACTGAAGACCACAACAACATCGTTAGTGTAGGATGGAACCCCCACTATTAAGAAGTAAAGAAATTAAGTACAAGAAAATAAGTAAGTTTGCTCACTGAAAAAAAGATTCAGTGTCCTGATGTGTGCTTTTAAAGCAATGCAAATGTGATATCGCTAACTTTATGAATTGTTATTCCTTTGCTTCGGTGTTGAAGACATCTCTGTGCAAACGACACTGACACTAGTTTTAATTTTATAAACGTAGGCGAGTATGTAAAGCAGTTTTACATTTATCTTACGTTTGCCGTTAACAATTTAACTATTTTATGAAAGGGTTCTTACGTGGAGATTGAGTTGACTTTATCCACGCAACTTTATTCAAAGATATACCGCACGACGTGTAAGCTATGGTTAATAGGTGATGCTTTACTTTGTTTTGGAAATCAATTATTTAGATAATTAAGTAATTTCGACACATGGAACTGGTATTTACTTTAATATGGAGTGCATCTGCAACTGAAGCTATTTATATTACATAAATCCTTATAGATGAACTATAAACGAGTAGTGTTCACATTATTGGCGTGCCACGAGTACGGTATCTATGCTGGGAGTGTTATTAGTTGTAACCGATATGATAGCAACTAAACTATAGGGGCGATAATGTTTTATTGCGAAAGTCGTAAATTGAACGAGTGTAATGTTGTGAATTGCTATGTACATACGGTGCACTGCCGTGAAGTATGAGTACATATGCAGATAGCTTGCGCCACAGGAATATATTTACTGACGGAAAAAAATCCAACATCAAAAAGATACTACAGAGTAATGAAATTTGAGTACTAAATTTGCCTAGGTAACATACTTAAGTGATTAACGTGGCAAGTTCACAGGTTAATGTAAGCGCGTGATATGCCACTGCAAATGTGAAATGCTGGTACATTAATAACCGGTGTAACCTCTACAATGTTGTATGCAAGCATCCAAACGAGCGTACATTGTATTGTACTGTACTGTACTGAACTGTACAGTTGCCGCATGACAGTTTGTGGCATGGAGTTCCAGATCTGCTGCCTTTGGTCGGTCAATAGACGGACGGTTAATGCTGGCTTTGGAAGGTGCTGTAGTTGTCATCTGGTGATGTTCCGCATGTGCTCGATTGGAGACTGACCTGGGGAGCGAGCAGGTCACGGCAACATGTCGACACCTCGCGTAACATGTTGGGTTACAACAGGAATATGTGGACAAGCGTTATCCTGTTGGATGACACACATGAATCACAGCACATCACGTCGAATCACAGGCTGATGTACAAATTTGCAGTCAAGGTGCGTGGGATAGCCACTGGAGTGCTCCTACTGTCATAGGAAATCGCACCCCACACCATAACTTCACATGAAGGTCCAAGGTGTCTAGCAAGCAGACAAGTTAGGAGCACGTCCTCAACTGGCCTCCTAATCAACACACGGCCATCATTGACACCGAGCGAGAATCAACTTTCATCAGAAAAAAACAACAGACCTCCACCCTGCCCGCCAAGAGCTCTCGCTTGACACCACTGAAGTCGCAAATGGTGGTGGTTTGGGGTAAGTGGAATGCACACTACATGGCGTCTGGCTTCGGACAGTCGTTGAGGTGACCGATCTGTAAGATTTCGTTGCGTCACTCCAGTGCCAACTGGTGCTCGAATTGCTGCTGCAGATGCAATACGATGCGCCAGGGCCATACGCCGAAAACGATGGTCTTCCCTCTGGGTAGTGCCATGTGGCCGTCCGTAGCACAGTCTTCTTGCGACCGTCCATACATTCCTGTGACCACGCTGCCAGCTATAATGTACAGCGGCTGCATTCTTCGCAAGTCTTTCTGCAATATCGCAGTAGGAAAATCCAGCTTCTCGTAGCCCTGTTACAGGATCGCGTTCGAACTCTGAGGTGTTCAATAAAATATTTCTGGGTTTGTGAGCGCATTATATAACATTTCATATTTGTGATATTTTTTATTACGGAGATATGAGGTCATCTTTGGTTTTTTTAATGGAATCCTGTTAAATTTTAGCGTAACATGATTGGCTTAAAAAGACGGTTTCAAATATGTGTATATTATAATACTTAGCCGAATAGTTTGAGACAGAGATATGTTCTCGTATCGTGTTCGTCCTCCGAAGCGGCGTTGTCCAACGCGATTTTTCCTGTTGAGAGAAAAGTTTTCACCCTGACGTTGAGGATACCACCTACCAAATTAGCTATGGTCCTTAGGAGAATAACTATTTAGCCGAGATCGCTATAAAGTACTTTATTGTAAATAACCTTTTTTGGTAACACGAAGTTACCATCTTCAGATCTTTATGAAGGTTATTACAAACATCTTGTGCAAGTTACACAAGATATTTTTAATAATTTTCATGAAGATCTGAAGATGGTAACTTAGTTTTAGGGAAACAGGTTATGTAAAACAATTTTTTTTTATAGGGATCTCTGTTAAGAAGTACTTCTCCTTACTGACCACTACAGATCACCCCTTCGAGCTCAAATTGAGTAAACTAATGGCTGCGGTCGTACGTAAGACCAGGAAACATTTGTGTCAAATGTCCACGGTTTCTACTGTGCAACGAGGCACGCACCCAAGACATTGCAACGAACTAGATCTTCATTTTTTACCGCAGTTCCATATAACAATGAGTTCGTTTCACCCCATAGGGAAATATCCATGCGAGATCCATCGATCGTGCGGCGCAACCTTTCATTCCAATCCAGCTTTTAGGAAAACTACTGTTAAGGTGCCCACAGATAACCTCCGAATGGAAAGGTGCATCGTCGTGTTGAAGCCACATACTCCCGCGGACAGGTAAATGAACGTCTTCAATAACTGTGGCACCACAACCCTTATCACGAAACAAATGAGGTCCTATTAGCAATTCCACAAGTGAACGGCGAGTCGCCGTTAGTGACCTGAATTTGGACGAGTTGTTCGGACATTCATCGCTTCAGTTACGGCTTTTGCGGTAATTGAATACTTACCACGACTGAAAGAATCCTCGTCCATGAACAATTCGGGATTGCAGAAACTTAGACACTCGAGTACTACGCAGGGTAATTACTGAGAGAACTCAAATTCGAGTTCTGAATCCTCTGGCTCACCACTTGCACACATTTATGATTTGGTTATTACTGCTGCTCCACCAGTGCTTTCCACGCTGTATTCTTATAAGTGCGCGTTTCACAGGCCGGTTGATGTGATTATTGATTAATCTACAACGATCCAACAACATGTCCTCCAATTGTACTGTGGGAATAGTCTTGTCGGGATCCCTAGGCAGCTCGCCATGACATGAACGACTGCATTTCTGTTCATTTTCTATCCGCGGAGGAACTTTTCGCTGTACATTCTTTCGTATTTCTGGACACTACTTCCTATACATTACATTTCGTAACCAGTAATGCTCCACCCTCGAGACTCGGTCATGGACTGTACACAGTGACTAACGCCAGCGTGCCCGGACCTCACAAACGGCGCTGTATTGCTTTAAAGGGGAGCGTAGGATATGGTAGGCAGTTTTCTGTAATGAAACGTATAATTTGATCTGGATTATTTATAAATGTCAACAGAGAATGAATGTGCTGAGATGATAAATTCCCTCTGAATAAAAGAAAGTCTGAAACGACACAGCACGATTTAAAATAGTTGTTATCTGACGTTTAAGAGTCTAAGTTGCGACGTTGTCACGACGAGTAATGTCTGCAGCCAGCTGCCATAGCACCACGCTCTCCGAAGCAATGGAAAATGGTTTTGAAATCTATCTCCCACTAAAGGATCAGACAAAAAAATTCAAATTCACACATTGTACATATCGCCAAATGTGTCTACGCACATCAAAAATTTGTCCTTAAATTAGGAGCATAATTAAGATTATTTCTTGAAATAATTTTTCGTCTACGAATATTTCCTACTTGAGAATTGGCAGCAGAATTGCCGCAGTGGGTGCTGTAAACGCCAACCTTTCATTAGTGCAAATGGTTCAAATGGCTCTGAGCACTATGGAACTTAACATCTGAGGTCATCAGTCCCCTAAAACTTGGAACTACTTAAACCTAACTGACGTTAGGACATTACACTCATCCATGCCCGAGGCAGGATTCGAACCTCCGGCCGTAGCGGTCGCGCAGTTCCAGACTGTAGCGCCTAGAACCGCTCGGCCACACTGGCCGGCGTTTTACTGGTGTCTTGCTGACAGGAGCAGTACAGCCCACTTGCCGCCAAATGTCGGCTGAATTAAATCCGATTCCAAGCTGTTATGAACCCTTCTCTCGCGTTGCACATTCATGGCCGAACACTCTTTCCTTCTCTCGTAGTATTCCGTGTAGAAACCTCCACTGCCTATGTAATTTTGTTTCCGGCGTCCTCTGACATCATGTAGATAGTGCTGTCCCAGTCTGTACCTTATCTCTCGACTTCCAGGAAGCCTTTGGTGCAGTTCCACATTGTCGCCTACAAAGAGACCACACGTACTTCCGCCCTCTTGGCCAGATGTGTAGGGCACGAATGGAACTTTATATGTAAACAGGAATACGCAAATCTCAAGCGTTTTTGAAAAAGTCGAGATTGAAAATTTTCCGTGTGCTTATATTGTTTGTATGGTCGGTGACATTGTAGGAGTCCGCTGCCCATCACGTAGGCGCTTAGCTTCAAAAGCCCGTGGTCTTTGCATGTAATCTCCTTAACATGATTTTTTCATTTCCACGTAATTGCAACAACACATCTATTACAGCTGTGCAAGCTATCTATAATAATTCATTATTTTCACACTCTTATCCTTCAAAAGGTGAAAAATTTGTTTCATAAGGAGATAAGAAATAATAAAAGGATGCAGGAGAATGTTCCATCAAATCAGTATAATCATTTCACATATAACTGTATTTACATTTGTGGCAATGTATGATGCGTAACCTATGGAGTACTGCAAGAATCAGAATGATACTGATCACTGAAACATGAAAAACAATTACTGCGACGTACAGCACTTTTAATGAACGCTGAATTTTTACAAGTGCATAGGTTTTTCAACGTTTCTGTTGCACAACAAACTTTGTTTGCATTCATAAACTATTCTCGGTCATAAAAGTTTCGTGGCGTACCACACGAATGAAAAACGAGTAGTGGTAGCGATCGACAGACCTCCAGCTTATGAACTACGGGGTTACTCGCTCGGTTATGGAATTCTTGAATGCTAGCGACCATACGAAGTATACAAATTAAGCATGCCTAAAATTTTCTAACTATTTTGCCAAAAATGGTTGAGAGTTGAGTCTTCCTGTTTACATATGCTGAAACCCTAGTCGCACCCTACACACCCTATCAATATCAATAAATTCGGCGAGAGAACGTTTATATGGTCCCCTTGTTAGTAAACCAAGACCAGGTGTACCTCTTAACCATAGGACGCCTATGCCTTTTTTTCTAACTTGGATGCCTAAGGGGGCGTTCGGCGAGCCCATAAAAAGTTTACTGACGAAAAATTACAGCTTTCAAAATGGTTTATGTATTTTAACTAAGGCATCGGTTTATAAATGATGTTAATTGCTATAAATTTGGATTGAGTGAATAAAAAATTGACATGTTCATATACAATAGACTACTCTGAGTCCTCAACTTCAAGGCAAGAGACACACTTCACAATTTTTTCTGAATGTGTGTTACACACATGTTTATGACACTGTCCACAATACTGTTTTGGTTTACTTAGATTGTTGTACTTCTGCTTCTTTGTTTTAGCTTCTCTTATACAAATATGGCACCGACCTTTCCCTGCAGGAGGCTGACGTGCTTCTGTTATCACTTCTTTGGTTCTCTATTGTAGAATAGACTCCATTGATTGAACAATTTGGTTAGATAATCCTCTTACATTGGCACTTCTTTAGCCTACCTGCAATTTCACTAGTTCCATCCCAGCTTGCAGAAGGTAAAGTTTCCGTTTGTTGTTTCTTTTCGTTCCATCTTGGATGTTGCTGGATGAATATGGTGGTTGCATTGATAGCACAAATGTCGATGAGAGAGTAAAATACAGATAGAGGCCATCTCTTTGTTCCCCTCTGGCAGGTGTACATACACGCCATTTGATCAATGGTATCAATTCCACCTTTAGTGGAATTATAATATGCATTTATCTCTGTTTTATTCTTGTCTCCTCCAACAGTGCCTTTATCTTGGTGCATTGTTGACAACATCAGTAAGTTTTTACTTGATTTCCTTTTTGCTATGCAGGACACCAAAGTTACTGGAGGCCTACCTGTTGATGGGTCTGTGAACAAGAACATTGATGAATATAGCTCTCGATTTGACATGTACTTTATTATGTCTGGAATATGCTTACTGTTTGACTGGAGAGTTCCTACTTTAGTAACTTTATAGTCTTGGTGTAACTCTTCCGCCAAATTCACCGATGTGTAGTATCGGTCTGCAGTAATATTTCGACCAGTATTTATCACAGGTGCTACCAGACGTTTGACGACAGCTGCTGAACCCCGTTCTTCTTTCGACAAATTCTGAACATTACCCGCATAAGGTTCCAAATTCAAGACGTATCTGTCAACTGCATCGGACATCATGCGTATAAGGATGCCATACATTCTCGGTTTATCCTTCATAAATACATTGAAGGGGCGGCGCCCTCTAAACAAGCTGAGCATCTCATCAATGGTGAGGTGGACCCCTGGTTTAAACATTTTTGGAAACCTATCATTCACTTTGTTGAAAACATCACGGATTGCTGTGAACTTGTCTGCTTCCCTCCTTATCTGGCGAGTACTTTTGCCATCAAACCTTATGATTGCCGTAAGTTCCTTGAAACGTTCTCTTGCAATAATACTCTTGTAAACTGGCCGCAAAGATAGTGTACACTGACAGAATTGCTTATTTGCCCCCGTAAGTATCAGGATTCCTATAAAGGGACACAATTCTTTCTCATTAGTCATAGGAACATTTCGCCTAACTGCATCTTCATTTGAATGTTTTACTATAACATCCATGATGTCAGGCGTAAGAAGTAACTTCAAGGCTTCTGCAGGTGAATGGCAAGCACCAGCTGGAGTGACTCCTGCCTGTTCTCTTACTACATTAGCAACAGACCTCCGAGGAATTCTAATCTGTGTGGTTACGTACCTTCTTCCAGACTTGGCCACAATAACATCCTGATGGTCACTGCCTGAAGCTGCGCTATCTTCATCTTCTCTAACATCCACATCACTTTCCCTATCTGAATCATACTCCATAACACCATCCTCATATTCACTTTCACTCCCTGAGTCAGAATCTTCATCTAAAATTTCATTCAGAACTCTTTCTAAAGACAAGTCACGTATTCTTTTAGTCATTTCTAAGTCTGGGTGTGAACAGAGGGGGAACTGCACTAACTCACTGCAAGTTTACAAGATAAATAACAGCTGACTGACATCAACAATCACTTCCTCTGAAAGTAAACCGATTGTTGTTAATATCAAGAACACCAACCAACAAGAAACTAACTTGAATTATTGTATAGATGAGAAATACGAAATCCCACTAAGGGAAATTTTCCACAGAACGGAAGCCTGGGGGGGGGGGGGGGTTGTTGGACCCATAATAAGTTTATGTTTTCTTTCAAAACAGGAATTTTCTATAAAATATATTGACACTAACGTTTCATAAAATAGCCAACAAACAATAACTCAAAGTGAATATGTAGTATGAAAGTTTCTTGGGCAAAAGCAGGGAACATAAAAAAATTGTGGGTTCAACGAACTCCCCCCCCCACCACTTAGGTGTCCTAGGGTTAAGATGTCACATGCTTGCAATTTCGTTTTTGCAATGTGTAGTTGGGGTCAGCCCAAATAAATACTCTTAGTCAGACGTCTCATGTGACGACCAGTGTTGATGGAAAGCGTCGGTTTGTCTTCCGTCACAATCAAAATGATTTTCAACGCCCATTCGATAGAGCAGTCTCTCTATTTTCTTTATGGATATGTATTAGCAGGGACAGTAGAAGAGGATGAATACCCAGTACTCCAGCGTAGACCGAGCAGCGCTGCTGCACGGCGGTAGCAGTCAGTGTGCGCCAGGGCAGTGCTGTCAACGCTGCAGTACTGGTTATTCATCCTTCTACTGTCCCTGCGACTACATATCCACAAAGCAAATATAGTCCTATACAAATATCTTACGATCACGTAAAATTCAGCTTGAAAATTATGTTCTTTATAACGGGAAACAATCCAACGCTTTCCGTCGACACTGATCGTCGCAAGATGTTCAGCGGTATTTGTTTGGATTCGGCTCCAGGTACACAATGCAAAACAGAAATTGCAAATACCAGCCCAAACACGGCTGCCGAAATGCTTCGGACGACTCAGGATATATGCACGAACTGAGGACATCTTGGCGAATACCTGTAGAAACCAGGAAATCGTACCCAATCGGGAGAACTGTCAGTAACGAAATTAATGTCACGCGTAGCTTAGGGAGACTATCAGTGATGATTACTCCACCACTGGCTACGGTCACCAGACGTGCGACAACGGTATGCGCTAACTGGAACAGTTTACACGCTGGGACTGTGTCATCAAAGAAGCCATAGAGATCAGAGTACGGGAGCCACAACTAAACCGTGACAGCGGTTACATCCTTAGCAAGGCGTGGGAACCCCCGATCACCCGGATTAAGAAAAAAAGGATATTTCCCAGAGTGTACCGACTTGGGGGGGGGGGAGGAGGGAAGAATAACGAGAGCGGTGCCGGCAGACCCTTCTGAACGAGAAGACCTAGGACGCAGCGCCCAGACGGCGGGAGAACGGACGCTGCAGCTGGACCGCGCCCGGGGCGCGGACCGCACCGACTCATACGAAGCGCCTGAGGGAGGAACGGGATGGGGATTGTCCTATATATACATGGCGCCGGCCCACCGCCAGTCAGTACATCAGCGCACCTGATGATGGCAACGTGGTCGATTGCCGAAATATTGTGTCCTATGCACACTCATACCAGGCTGTTCACCCGAGATTTCGTCATAAAATACGCCTGGAGAAATTGAAGAATCACAGTTTACACGCTCTAACTTATGGCATAGTTCTTGATAGTTTTACACTGCGTAGAGCATTCTTATGCGTTATTTAAATTTCGCCCGTAAGCCAAATTTTAAGTGAACCCACAGACATGTCTACCTGTTTGAGGATTTCTAAAGGCTAGTCTTTCACTATGACCTTTGCTTGTAGGATAATGACGACGCTAGTCAGTATGACGCAGCCTTATGGTGAAACTCATTCCATGCTAGCAGTCTAAAATTTTTAGTTTAGCAGTTTAGTTCATTAATCTAATACATTTCTACAGGTAATACAGGGTTCTCTCTTTGATCGTTATCGGAGGGCTACTCCAAGTGACTATTTAGTAGAAAATGCTACGTATACATGTATTTACACTACTTTTGACTGTAATAAACTTTATTCTAAAAACAGTTCTCTCAGTTCCTTTCGTCTTACATGGCAAACATGAACAATGTTTGTAGTGGGATATGCTACTGTAGGAGACATTCTGCATATCAGTTTTCAAATTCAGAGAGTGCGCATTCTTAGACGTCTGAAAAAAAGTATGCTACTTGCACATGCATCTCACGATAACTATGATGGCAGAATTACATATATTCCTGTTTATACATAGGCTCACGGGCATTCTTCCTCATCGCGCGCATACTGCGAATGGAATACATCGAAGTGATACAGGTATCCTCTGTCTCACACCGAACGGTAACTTGCAGAGTACTGCTGTAGAAAAACACTACGGTGTACAACAAGTGATAATTACATGCTGATTGAATGCAACAAACAGATTTTTTTGTTTCATTCGTTTCAGTCTGATACAATCACATAACGACTATCCCTGATTCTAAAGGCACAGATGGAACGAACTTACAAATAGTTTACACCGGTACAGCCTGTCAAAGCATATAACGCACACTATGACAAGCCTACGAAACACTTTTCAGGGAGGTTGAGTATACAAAACACTGCCTCTAAAGACAATATACTACGCTTATATACGGGAACGAGCGGTCAAGTTCGACCACCAAGTTTGAGTCTTCAGGCGTATGTGGAATATGTTGATCCAAGACACGCTTTTAGCAAACAGGCGCGTTTTTGTGGTAGAAAACAGTGCGAAGCTGCTTTGGCCAAGCACTTATCAGGGTTTTTAGAAACGGTTTCCGAAGGAGTACGACTTGCAGCGCCTAGGTGTTCTACCTGTAAGTACGATTGTATTGATATGATTAGATGATACGAAGAACGTTTGCATCGCTCTTTTGTCCACTCTTCTTGCTGTCTTAACCTTTGTTCGGCAATAGTCGCTGGTGGAACTGCCATTTTCTAGGCGTGTTAAATCATACAGATCCATCATCACTGGTCAGTTTCACCTGTCAGCCTTAAACCTACCGATCTTTTGTTGACAGATGTAGGAAGCTGAGCCCTCACAAATTCCTAGTTTGACTGAGCTACGTCATAATCTGCAGGCCACCTGACGGTATGTGGCGGAGGGTACTTCTGGTACCTCTAACTGTTGTCACTTCCCTGGTCCAATCGCAAATGGCACGTGCGAAGAATAATAATTGTAAGTTCATACAATGTAAGCTTTCACGGCCGGTATCGTCTTCACTTAAAACTTCCGGGCTGATAGGCCGTGGTCGAAGTATAAAACACACTCCTGACGTTTCGTCTCCGACTGCGGGAGACATCCTCGGAGGTAAAGCGGCGAATGTATTAACTCTAATTTCACGAATTTCCTTGTGGTCATTTCGCGAGAGGTGTGTGGGAGGAAGTAATATGTTGTCCGACTCTTCCCGGGAAGTTGCTCTCTCGAAATTTCGAAAGTAAGCCTCTCCTTGATGCACAACGCGCTCTTGTAGCGTCTGCCCCCTCCCTCTCTTTCACGCCCCCCTTATAAACACTAACTGGTAAGGATCACAGACTGATGAATAATAATAAAAAAAACGGTCGAACAAGCACCTTCTAAGCCACTTCCTTCGTGGATGATCAGCACACATTTGGTAAATAAGAGCTTAAGCTTAATAGCTATTGCATTACTTACTCCACAAACACACACGCACGCAAGAGAGAGAGAGAGAGAGAGAGAGAGAGAGAGAGAGAGAGAGAGAGAGAGAGAGAGATATATATATATATATATATATATATATATATATATATATATATATGTATATGGATTGCACATTACTAGTGACGGCCAGCCTTGATAATTATGTGGATCACAATGACCTTCGCTTCTAACTTGCTGTAACAACATGGTTCAAGTGCCTCTAAAGTTACGTCGTGCAAGACGCGACAGTTGGCTGCGACTGCGACGCTGCCCCCTCCTCTTTTCCCATCCTGGCAGACGGCGGCACGGCCGCAACACGACTGGAGTCGTCGCTGTTTCCCAAGCTCCGGACGGCGGCGGCGGATTCAAATACATAAGAAAAATAAGAATTCCGATTTTCTTGCTGTAAAAAATACTGTATGTTAATGCAACAAAGTTACATAGGCTCCCAGAGTTAGTTTTTCGATACAGATTCTCCTTTTACTTTAAAAAATTGAAAAGTATCTCTTCCGGTTTTGCGTGTTTTTTTCGCTGTATATTACTTCTCTATCAATTGTGAGGAAAGTAAAAGGCACAAAAAATTGATGTTTGCGTATCTTACAGTTTCACATCACAGCGTGATAATGAGGTGTCTATTTTTCCGATATTCGTCACAGTTACTCCGATACTTAATTTACAAGTAACCTACTGCATAAAATTTGAATTGTGTAGAGTGAAAAATGTGGTCGCTGGCTACTTTACGTATGGTTCACGTTAGGTCATACATCGTTGCCGATGAAAAGAAGCTAACATATCGAAATTATTTTTAAAGTTGAGATCAGAATGATATCTATCTCCGTTTCCGAGATTTGAGCTCATATATCTCCGGGAGCGTCGCGACTAGCCGCCAGTTCTGTCGACGCGCAACGAGAATCGTGTGGTCATCACACGATAGAGAATGCATTTGTTTCGTTTCGCTGACACATTTGGACCTAATGAAACCATTTTATGTCATATGTCTCCGGTATGAGCTACTAATATTTCTCCATATGCTCTTGACAATTTCATTTAAAATGCCACGAAATGTAGGTTTCTTAAAGCCAAGTGATCAAGCAGAACCCATTTTCTTGGTTTTGCTGAGGCATCTGAACCTGTTCCAAGCTTTCTTTCTCGTTTATTTCTCTGATACGAGTCCCGAATATTCCTCCATCTGTTTTTGCACATTTCACCTAAAATTCCAATGAAAGATAAGTTTATTAACAATACGCACATGCTAGCGTCATTGCATTGTTTCATGTTCTTGACAACAAGATAGGGCTACACCTTAAACATCTCTAGAATTTTCATTCTGAACGTCTACAGTGTACACTGGCAGAAATGTGGAAGAAATAATGTCCGTGCTAGTTCACAAAATTTCCCCAAATTATACTTGTCAGTTTCTCCCATGCAGAAACTTTTGGAACAAGCTAAGGCAACTTTCATAGCCGACTGACTCTTTATTCCCATCCAAATGAACTTCCATATTCTTATATTCTGACAGCATACATCGTTATGGATGACATGAACATTTAATCTTGCCAAGCTGCACTCAAAAGATGACTCCAGGATTTACAAAAGACGAATTTCAATCGTGAACTGTGTCAGACCAGAAGGGCCTTGTAAAACAGTAGTGCACTTTTGGCACAAGTTTTTTGAGCACCATCTTCTACCAATGAATTGTAGTGAATGTGACAAATTACTTATTGCAGCATACTGTTTGCGCAATCTGTTGAGAAACGCCTTCCTCAAAAACGAACATCTATTGATTACAGAAAGCTGTACAACAATCTGGTGGTGGTTTTTCACAACTAGAAGGTATCATCAAGACACCAATCTACTGTTTACTTTCAAAGTGAAGGTATTGTAAAATGTAACTTTCTCGTTGTACGTTCATTTTATAATGTACTTGCCGTTTTCAATTTTTATCGTCACAAAAAAGAATAATGCGAAAATTGACCTTCAAGTTCATTTTCATCATTCTAATTCTACATCTGCATGGATTATACTGATTTTCATAACAGGCCTGAAAAATGTGCATTAATGGGAAAATATATATTTCACTCACCTGCCAGTTTCAACTGTGCACCAATTTCTTCCCAAATTCTGTATCTGAACATAGTGTCTCTATATTTAGGGTTCTTCAAATCGTAAAGGCAAGGATGTTGCGAGACCAGCTCACAGAGCATCACATCCTGTGAGTGGCTCATTTCAGTTTTCCTTGACCGGCTCGACATCTTTCTGGCAGCCGTACGTCTTTGTGTCGTCCGACTTCCGTCGCAACACTGCTCACTGGTGCAGTGCTGCGGCAGCTGCCGCAACAGTCGCGCGTCGCATCCCAAACTGCGCATGCGCCAGCAGGCAACTTCTGACGTCACGTAGCGACCCGTCGCAGTCGCTAGTGTGCGTCGCGTCTTGGACAACGTACCTTAAGCACTATGAGACTTAACTTCTGAGGTAATCAGTCCCCAAGAACTTAGAACTACTTAAACCTAACTAACCTAAGGACATCACACACATCCATGCCCGAGGCACTGTAGCGCCGCCTCGGTGCTGTAACAGGTTAGATGGGTTTCTGCTTGCTTCACGTATGACAAGAGACACGAGGTCCGTAATTCTGAAAGTGTAACTGTTATTAAATTCTACGTTCAAACAAATATTCCGCAAAATAATTGCGTTAAACCATCTTCATCTGTAAGATGAATCAAAAGATGGCAGCATTATTTCCAGCGGAAACTTTCGCGCTAACTGTGTATGGATCGATCGGAACCCATTATGAATTATCTAGTTAGGTCTCATCTCAGTGGTTTCGAAATTCAACGTACATGTAAAACTGGCATGCGACTTCAGTGACATCTTCAAATACACGAGTACATGGAAGTAGGCACCGGAGCGACGATTCGCTAGCACAGATGTCAACGCCCGAGGTATAATAGACACCCGTATCCTGGCCTTTCACGTGCAGCACGCGCCGCATTTGCCTCGTCACTGTCCTACTTAGGCCGCAGCTTTCTCACGGAGTTCGCGGAATGCCTCGATTCAGGGTCGTTGTGTAACCAGTCACTTCGTTAGCAGCAAAGCTCACAGCACAGCGATTCCGAAGCACGATATACCGTCTGCAGCTACATATGCACTCCGTACAATGCATGTCGTAGGGTTCATTATCGATTTTCTTTCCTGCTCCATTCGATTACTTGGCGAGAGAGAAATGAATGTCTATGCAACTTTGTACGTTCCCTAATCTCTCTCACAACACAATACTGATAGTGCAAATTGCAACACAAATAAGGAGTAGTCTGAATCACTCCAAAATCGGAGGGTGTGTAAAATAATGTAATCAAGTGATTTGAGCTTGCAGACGGGTGGCGTGCACGTAATCCCAGCGGCGCCCTCTTTGGTGTGACTGGACGTGTTAGTGGTAAGCCATGTTCGGTGGGTGTAGAGCCGCCAAACCAAGTGAGTACGTGAAAGCTAGTGACGGCAGGTCTCGTCGACATCAAAGGAAGTAGTATCAGCATTTGAATTCGAAAGGGGGAGAATTATTGGTCTCCGAGAAACGAGTTTATCGCACCGTGACACTGCGACCTGCTCAGAGCACGAGGTTACGACAGTGATGCTTGAGACAAAGCAGAGGGCAGAAGAGGGTCGTCCACAGCGACGAGTATGTACTGGATCACACGATGTGACCAGTGTGGGGTGACATGTCTGAGTCGACGACCCGACGCCGTATGCTGAGGGCTGCACTGGGCACTTTAACGTCATCGCTAGACTGCTAAGTAGCAAAATTTAGTGCTTTCGGACGAGACGTGCTTCAACTTGTCCTGTAGTGATGGCCTCGTCCGTGATAGACCAGAGGTTACCAACATTTCTGTGTTTATTACCCCCTATGCAATTAGGTATTAGCTAGCCCCTCCCACTATTATCAACCTTAGCGTCTAATGCAATGAAAAATTTTCTTTGAACACATTTTTAAAATGACGAAAAGTGAATTATATTTAGTTTTTGTAGGTGTTTTATTAAACTACAAACTAATAAATGAGGCAATTGGTACACACTGTTTCTAGCAACATTTTGTTTATAGAATGGTGAAGCAATTCTCAATGTATCGCTAGTGCTACTTGCAACTCCTCTTCACAAACTAAAGCCAAATACCCGCCATTGTGGGTAGACACTTGGCACAAACGACACTTTCTCAGCGACACTTGCTTCATCTACAAACACCACCCCCGTTTAAAACGAACCAGGTTGCAACTTGTGCATTACAGTTAGGCCTACTGTTAGTAATCACGTTTTATGGACACCATACTTCTCAAATGGCAGAAACTGGAATGCTTTAGGCTGCCAGTTCTTTGCGTCTGACTACTGCCACAATAATATTAAACAATAATAATATAGCCAAGGCCCTACAGCGTTGTACTAGCCATTAGATAGTGACAGTTGTGTCATGCTGTCAGTCAGTGCGTTTACTGTTGCCAAACATGTGACGAAGCAATTCATGGTCTGTTATTGGAACTACCTATAACTCCGAGAAGATATTTTCGTAAGAGCATTCGTGGAACCCATCGTCAGCTCCTTTCTGAATATTCGGGAGTATCATTGCAGACGCACTTCCAATGTTGACCAATAACTGTAGAGCCAATTGTCGAGTTGTGATGCGCCGGTCGGCACGAATACTGGCATCTGCACGATTCAGCATGTCTGGAGCATTGGCTGTGACAGGACGTCCCGAGCGTGGCTGATCGTGGGGCTATGTTTCTGCGTTTCCTGAGGCAGTAACTTACTTTACCCATCACGCAAATGTACTATCAACTACAACATCGCCGTACACTGCACACAAACGTTTATGGTTGTTTTCTGCACACAAGAATTCGTTAACAGCACGCTGCTTGTGAGTCGTATGTAGACCCCATTTTGACGCTGTACTACGGCTCTGCCATGTACCAGAACGGTTCGAAATTTCACCGGCGCACAGAACGAACATCAAATGTGAAGTGCCAACAAAGACGTTTGTGTGCGTTAAAGGCTTTTTTAAAAGAAAAAAATAAAACGACCCTCGTATAATAGCGACGGATGGAATGTTTAATACCTATTTCATTAAAGCCATAACAAAATTCTTGTGCATTTGAGTCGAGTTTTGATTAAATAACACTTTTCGAGCTCACGTTCTTGTAACACACACACACACACACACATACACACACACACACACACACACACACACACACACACACATATACACACACACACACACACACACACACACACACATATACACACACACATACACACACACACACATACACACACACACACATACACACACACACACATACACACACACACACATACACACACACACACATACACATACACACACATACACATACACACACACACACACACAGGCATTCTGCTCTGCTCTCCAGCTGTACAAACAGCGCTGCCTCCACACAGAGGTGATAATTATGCAACCGTAACAGGCATACGTGATTCAGAGAAAAAAAGCGCTGAAGCCATACGGCCGTGCCCTTGACGCTCGAGACGTGACGTAACGACAAGTGGCCTTATAAGCCCCTTGGCCTCTGGCACCGCTTACACGGCGCAGCGCCTGCAGGCTGGCGCGATCAAACCAGTCAGTCAGCTTCATAAACGATGCATTCTCACCGCTCCACTGTTTCACGAAATACCAACAGCAATGCACGAGGGAATTCGTTTGTGTCCCTTCTTTGAGTTTTAACTAGTTTCATGGAAGTCAGGTATAGGTTTTCTAATTAAATGTGACATATTCGTTATGAAATGGTGAGATAGCGTGTTATGTAATACAAAAGTGTTTAGCACAGAACAACAATCCCAGAACAGTTAACTTGCTTCGGCAAATTAGAGTCTCATGAAGAACAGAGGCGAGACTGTTCGCATTAGTACGGAGCTATTTGAATTTTCCTCACCAATAAAAAGAGTCTAACCTGACTTCGAATCTGGAATGTTGCCTTCCTCAGTCAATGTTATCGACGTAATGTCACAAATCTTGGAAGCTTACGATAGTAATTTTCTCTGCCGTAGTGATGGTGATAATCCAAAGACGCTCCGCACGTTACGTTTTGAATATCAGTTATCCTCCTTTCCCCGTCGCTCCGCTATTAAGCACACGAAAATCAGTGGTTTGCAGAGAAATCATTTTGTCTTCGAGCATGAAGGGGCGCAGATGTATATACGATTAGTTAGTTCCGCCGCCATTTTGTAATCTACTCTGCACCAATAAATTACTGATCTTTGTGGGTGAATTAGAAAAATTATTTCATTGACGCGATTCATCTAATATTAATGTAGAAATATTTTTCTCTGCTTCAAATGGGCTTTGCAAGTACTTGTACTGTGTAACAGTTTTATGTCTATCTAAGGATGAAACCAATCACGGCGTTGAACGCTCATTCCTTGATTATTCATCTAACTACAATTACGAATTGGCATCTTCGTCAGATCTTTCCGAAGATTATTTTAACTTCCAGTGTACTCATTTATATTTCATTTTGATGAGTCGTGAGGTACTACACGCAAATATCTCATTATAAGCCAATTTTTGTTTTGTCAGTTTCCTCACAGCTTCACAGTGTTCTACTGTCACATCATGGACACATGGGTGAAACAGTAAGTTCAGTTTCGAAGAGTTTGCTGTTTATTTTCCATCTTTCTTCGCATTTTCACTCTACTGGACTAACACTCCTGAAATACAGGCAAAAATTGAAGTATTAAGCAAACGTGTATTCATGATGAGGGAAGCTAAAACTGGAGGAGGATAAATCATTATTCTGGCGGTGAATTACATGACTTTGATACACCACGAAACATTTTTCTGGGTACTCTTGTTACTGTACATTTAGTGACTTTCTTCAAACTGGTACATCTCTGGTACGAAGCACAGGATGCGAGTTTGGTTTGAGGCGACCGTTTTTCTTGGGAGAGCGAGGGCGGGGCAAGGTGGAAGACAACTGCCAGAAAGTTTCAAAACGACGCTTACCCCGATGCAGAGTAATTCATTTTGGTTTTAGACCTTCCTGTTGTAGCTAATTAGTGCTAAACAGTCTTCCGGCGACGAATTGTGCTCTTAGTGACTCGACAGGTTGCAACTCGTTGGTTTAACTCATTAGCAGCGGACGAGGAGTATACTAATTACGCTTCGTCGGTAAAAGTCATGTAGGAGTTCTGACAAGACAGAAACAAGACATTACGGTATATTAATAATTTTTACTTATGGACCGTCTGACAGCAACTGAATAAAACACAATTTTAGTGCCATACGCGTTTCGCCTCTATTTTCTGCAAGGCATCACAGTGGCCTGGAATATGTACATATGTTAGCTATTTTATTTACATTTTTGTCATTGTGCCTATAGCTTATAAACAGTTCTGGTGGTTGGTATTTCCTATTAAGTAGTAATGTTTTGAACTGTACTTACAGGTTGCGTGGACAATTTCCTACATATTACGCTCCTGTTGCATTTTTGGTGTTGTTGTTCTTATGAACGCCAATTTGCGGTTTTTTTCGCCATTCCACAACACTATGCACAGAACGCTTGTTTTAAAGCAATGTTTTGGTTTCTGTTGACAACTGTCAAATGTTTTTGCCAAAGATCGAATGTTATTGCCAAACTTATGAGTGTAACTATTGAAGTATCTGTGGTCTGTTCGTGTATGCATTTTTGTGTGTGTGTGTGTGTGTGTGTGTGTGTGTGTGTGTGTGTGTGTGTGTGTGTGTCTCCAGATGATGTGGGGAGAATTCTCTTTTTTGTTTTTTTATTATTTTTTTATGTTATTTCCTTTACTAAATGTAGTAGGGAGCCTGTGCTGATGTGTGTTTGTTCATTTAGCACATGTTTGTTTTCTGCTATGGCTTTCTGGATGTGGAAGTTTTCTTGCATTTGTATAAGATATTTGTCATGGTTGCTTATTCTCATTATTTTCATTTCTTGTTCCATGTTTGTAGGATGATGGTTGTAGTGTTTTAAATGCTCTGCAAATGTGGAATGGTTTGTTTCATACTTCCAACATCTGATATGTTCTTTGTATCTTGTTTGAAAATTCCTGCATGTCATGCCTATGTATACTGCATCACAACTTTCACATTCAAGTTTATATATTTCTGATTGTTGGAATTTGTCTCTCTTCGTAGCTGGCTGGCTTAGGTGTGATTGAAGGGTTTGCCCAGGCTTATATGCTATTTTGAAGCCCTGTCTCTTTAGGATGTTTGCAACTCTGTGTGTTAATTTATGTGTGTAGGTCATGGTGTACCATCTGGTTCTTTTCTGTGTGGTGTTGTCATTGTGTGTGTTTGTTAGTGTGTTTGTAAGTTTTCAGCTTGAGTTCTTTTGTATTGTGGAACTGTTGTGTTTGTTTTTTATTTGTGTTTTTATTTTTTGATTGAGCTTGTGTACCACATGTGTGTCATACCCGTTGTTCCTAGCTATTTGTATGATTGTACTCATTTCTTGTTCATAGTTTCTCTTGCTGAGTGGGATTCTGTTTAATCTATGTAACATGTGTCTTAGTGCTGCAAGTTTCTGGCTGTGGGGGTGGTTGGATGTGGAATGTATTATTGTGTCTGTGGCTGTTGGTTTTCTAAAGATGTTAAGTTGAAGAAACAAGACAATTTGTACAGTTATTGATGTTCGCCACTTAAGTACGAACCATTCGAGTCCACACAATTCTACGTTAGTTTCTTACACTGCACAAAACATTTATGGACCCTGTTTTATGTTTCGCTTCTCTTCAATCGTCACAGCTTAACAGAATCCACTTCTTTAGTGTGTTTTAATGTACGGGGGCGAAAAAGTGGCAACTACCACCACACTTTACAGACGGAAGAAACACATGGGGATACACTGCATCGTCTGAGAGCAAAACCCAGCTGAGGAATATCACAATGCGTGGCTTGCACACATTTTGCTTTTATCTTTAAGGATGTGGATAAGAGTCCAGTTGAGGAAGTCGTCGCGGCGTGCGCTGCACACTGCTTGAGGAATACCGTTGCGCGTTGTTGCGGCATTTATACGTTTCTATTGGCCCTCCGTCGCACCGCAACATCCTTTATTTCACAAGCTCTAGTTCCGCGACTTCTGGAAATTTGGGAAGATAGGAGAGAAGTACTGGCAGGTGTGAAGAAGCGAGGGCGAGTCTCGAGCCATACTTGGTGTAACATTTCTGGCTCTGGAAGGAAGCCTTAATATTCAGTCCTAACCTTCACTGTGTAAAGGAGAGGAAATGCTTTAGGTGACTTATGACGTAAAAAAGTGGAGTGAGGTGCGGAGAACAGACGGTACAACGAGTACCAATTCCGAAAGAAATTGCGCCAACTTAGTAGTCGTATAATCTGATTGGTTGCCACGACAGAAGATGAAGGCAACTCAGCCGGAAATCGAACCTGGGACCCCGCGATACAGACGCAGCAACGACGCTAGCCACAAGATCACGAGCTGTGGATCCGTAAGTAAGATACAGTACGAAGGTGTCTTGCATAAGGCGGAATTATTCTCGAATTTTCTTAGCAAGCACGGAAATAAGAGCCGCAACATTCACAAGATGAGTATTGGATGTTTTAGATGCTGGAATTTCATAAACAACTTACACGTCGCTGGCTCATCCAAGGAGACTGTTGGATCTGAGCAAGAAGGTGAAGAATAATTACAAACGAACATAGTGCAAGAACAGGAAGGACCTATTCCGCAACGTGGCCCGAGGTAGTACTGTTCTTACTGCCTCAACTCCAAGAAACGCTTTAAAACAGTTCCTGTGCGGCTTGTGACAAGCCCAAACGAAGACCAGAAAAAAGTGTGCGTTCATTGCCCATAAATCTTCCTGCGCCTGATTTCCATAGCTAGGTCATTTTAAATATGAATTTGCACAAATTATGTTCCTAGATTTCATATAACAATGTAAATATATGAAGCATCGTTTCAAAACCGCTGTTACATACGCGTTCTTGTACTGATGCCTTCAAACCAATAAGCAGCTTTTAATTAAAATATCTTAAATATAATCCATTTAAAGATCTACATGTACACTTCAGATATCGTTAGTAATTAATATAGTGAGAATGGCGTTAGTGTTCTAGCTTTAATATGTATGTTAACAACATTATGGTATGGAATAAACAAGAAAATACACATGCGAATTCGGTGACCTGTGGAAGTGTTGGTGTCATGTTTTCGAGAGTTTACAACAGCTTCAAGAAGGCAGGAAGGGTAATTATTGGTAGATAGGAACAACCACATATTCTGCAACTTGCAAGTTTATGTAAGAAAATCCGAGGGAAGGTGTGTAACAACTGTACCTTGACAACAATTACTATTTCGAAGAAGACCGGCCTAAAGGTAGGTTGGTTTAAGGGTAAAACGTCATCAGACCCCCCTTCCTAGAACAGCCAAAGCAACAAAACTACGCACCAAAGAACGGCCTAGTGCGCAAAAGCAAGGTAAGAATACCCCAACGTCTATCAAAGGTCAACAAAGCCCAGATAAAGGAACAAGAAAGAAAACGGGAAAGGCGGACGATGTGCCCCTTCCGGGGAGCAGCCGGAGGCCCCCAAAAGGTGTGATGGCGGACATACCACCCCCCCCCCCCCCCCGTCTTACCAAAGGCACCCCACCCAACAATACTCAGACTAGCGACATGGACACGGAGAGGGAAACACAGGAAAACAGAGGAAGATCACCCCGGACAGAAAATGTGAGAAAGGGAAGAAGAGCAAAAGAACGGGTGGGTCGAGGACTAGGGCAGACCATCGAGCCCAGATAGCCAATGCCCGGTCTGGCCTGAGAGCAGAGCGTCCTGCCGATTCCTAAATGGGTTGACAAAGCTAAGGCACCCTCCATTAGAGAGGCAAACCCCCTTCACGAATAAACTTTAACACCAGGTCCGCTGCTGAGACCAAAGAAGTCGGCACAACCTGTACGGCTTTCGATACCGATCAGCACCCCAAACACATTGTCAAAAGCACGTCCACTGTCACCAGATGCTTAAAATCTTTGTAGGAAATTAGAGGATACGACGCGTAAGTACGACGTCACTTGTAAACCAGACCTTAGGGGACACTGCATTATAAATGGAAGAATATTGCATCGAACATGACAATGATGCGTGTACATTCCATGCCAAATCTCCTACGACGAACACACACGGCAAAGAACACTAAATAGGATATCAAAATTTCAGCTGCAAAGTACAATATAAGAAATTTCTACAAGGACGAATTGTCGAGAATGGTTTTTTTAACGTTACGTTGTTATATTTGACATTTTGTTTGCAGCTGTAGCATAGTAAGTAAACTGATGCTAGTTTGAATAATCCCACATAGCAGTATGATGAAACTGGTATCATAAGTTCAATCGATGAAAGAAGTCTTATCGGGCCGGGAAACTTAACGCTTACCGTGTAACACTGCCTACAGGCTTTATATTAATCCCAAATCGGCGATGAAGAGAATGCGCACGTTTCTTCCAGTATGCAATATCCAGCTGATTGATGAACACCTCTCTTAGGGCTTTCACAGTTACCAGACTGTTGACAATTAGGTTTCACTCGCTGTTCCACATAGTTCCCTATACGTAAGAGATGAGAGATTGGATCACTTGGCGGGTTAGTCGAGATGCCATATGGTGCCTCAGTGTTCGCCAAACCAGCAATGGATGGTTTCATAAGGCTGGTAAAATAGCAAGAAAAATGTGTTACTTCTGGACAAGAGAATGTGTTACTTCTGGGCAGTCTCCTTTGAGGGATATACTCTTGGTCCAGCAATCTTCCACCTTCTTCATCGCGTTTGAAAAATAGGTTCTGTCAAACTCTGCAAAAGTGACTTCAAATACCACTTCCTCATTCGATGAAAATTTCTTACGCCAAAGTTTAAAGTTTGGGAACAGGAAAAAGTCTCTTTGGCTAAGTATAGAGAACAGGGTGAATACGGAACGAATTCAAAACTTCATTCATGCAATTCACCATTATCGCTGATGTATGGGATTGTGCATTGCCTTGGCGAGAGAGTACTTTTTTGCGTACCAACGTTGGTCTATTTCCAGCCAACTCAAGTTTCAAACGATCCATCAATGAAGCATAATAAGATCCAATTATGTTCTGCCTTTTTCCACGTAATGGCATCTTTCCTTCGGAATCCCCCCCCCCCCCTTCCACCCCGCAACAGCTGCCATCACCTTACCAGCAGACAAAACAGTCCTTGCCTTCTTCGGTACACTTTCACCGACCTTCGTCCATTGTTTGGACATCCAATTTCACTCTGGTGTGTAATGACGGCTGCAGGTGTCATCAACAGACACAAAGCCGTGCGAGAAGTCTTGCGGATTGCGATTATACACAGCCAGACATTGTGTTGAAAAGTTGTGCCGGACGCCCTTTTCGTCGACTGAGCAATCGCGACACCCACCTCATACACAGCTTCAGCCAATTCTCTGAATAGGATGTTATGCACGGACTCAGGTGAAATGCTTACAGTCTCAGCAATCTCACGAACTGCTATTCGGCGGTCTTGCATTACCATATCATGCATTTAGTCAATGGTATCCTTTGTCGTGGCTTCAATAAAACACCTAGAGTACGCTTATCTTCGGCGCTTGTCCGACGACTTTTAAATTCATTATTGCAAAGTAAATGGTCTTCGAGTCCCCGTAAATTTCATCCAATTCTGTTTTGATTTCAGCGACACCCAAACACTTCAAATGCAAATCTCCATTTTCAATCACATTCTACACATTGATAAATTCAGACGGCTGTCTACAACGATCTCTTCTGCTGTAAATCATTGAAATTTTTTATACGATCTTTTGGAACAATCGATCTTGACAACCATGAAGGCGCAACAAAAATGTTCCATTCTTTCATGAAAATTTACCAGACTTATCAAACCATCCTCTTAGTGGGTCAGTCGAGATGCAATAGGCTGCCCAAGTGTTCGTCAAACCAGGAACGCAAGCGTGTAGCCCTGTGGACACAACATATCTTGCAAGACTGGAGAGACCACAGCATATTCGTCACACAACGTGCGGAAGATACAGGAACACTGGTCAACGAGAATGTTGAAAGAAACACCCTGGTTAATGTTCACGGTGACCTGAATAAGTGGGACCAAGTCGTCGTACGAAAAATACCCTCGAAGACGTACCATAACGATTTTGAAGTAAACCTTCCACACACTGTAGGTAGATGTCTTCTTGAGCTGTCGGTGCACAACGATTTGCATCGTTTGAAGAGTGGCAATGCGTCTCGCAAATGTGACTTCTATATACAAAAACAGAAGCTTACACGTAAAATTTATTAATATAAAAATGAATTACTTCTATAGTCCGATTAAGATTACCTAATAGTTGGCGTCTGCCACTTGCCTCTACAGCGTTGCCACATACGCTGGCGGCTTCCGCTCTGTTACGGGCGTCACAGAAACACTGCGGGTCACTTCACAAAGGCTGTTAATGCGTAACGAGGAGCAATGTTGCAAGTAGCCGCCGAGAGATATGGCTGCGGATGCTCTGTCTACAACTGATTTTAAGTGATCAACGACTGAACTGCAATAGACGACGCGTCGGTAGCCTTGAATTTAAACTCCCGTCCTAACTTAACCACCACCCCGCCATGTGCAATGTATTCCAGAAAACGGCGGCCAATAGTCTGCAGCAGAACTAAAACCACGATAGCTTTGTTCACGGCGATTAAAGCTAACGCCCTACGAGCATACTCAAGACACAAAAACTCAGTTTCAAGGCTAAAAGCAAACTTATCTCTCGCTATCATTGACCTGAAACAATCCTCACACTTGCTACACGAGCTGCCGTGTTACCAACCGATGAGCAGTCCTTGTTGCCACTTGGTTTCAGATTATAGGCGAGACAGGCAGATTCCAAACGAAAAAATTATGATGGGAAGAAAAATAACAGCAAATAAAAAAGTCAATATGATAAGGAAAATGACGCGACAAACAATTAGAAACAAAAAATTACATTTAAACTGGTTAAAATTATGATCAAACTCTGTTGATTATATTTAGAAATGAAAAGAGTCACTGCATTTGAAGAGGTTTGAACCTATCACCTTCAAGTTTCTTCTACGCCAACCACTGCGCTGCGGCACTATGCTGCGTTAGGTTGTTATCGTTACTGACCCAGCTTTCAAAAATTCGGTTTTACGTACTGTGCGAAGCTTATCTAATGTAAACCACTTTCTGTGATTATAAAACTGGATGGGTGACGCTGAATATGGTCTTCTACGGAAGGCTACAGTTGTGTTTCGTTATTTTTGTATATGAAACTAATGTATTTAGTTACAGTCTTTTCGTGGGTGCGTTTTTTGATGTTATTAAGTGTGATGAAATACGAGATAAAAGGACCAGACCCAGAATTCTGGATCATAACACATCAAGAAAGAAAGCCGGACAAGGAATTGGAAAGTGAACTGACCAATTGTTGTGGCAATTTGGCAACGGCGAACAGTTCCGGCGTGAAGTTGCACACTCTGGTTGGAGGTAAACAGCTCCAACGCGTGAAATGTCAACTATCAAGTAATTTTAATCGGACTATATCGTACCCTTCCATCGGGAAGACTGCAGGGGTTATCGACACTCTAGGGGAAGGGTGTGTCAGTCTTGCGATGTTTTCCGTTATTTGTATCTCTGCCATTCGCGGAGTTACAGTGAAAGAAAGCGCTAAATTTCTCTACTACGCGTACGACAATGTGGGGAGATATGAAAGCCGATTGATTTTAGCTCGGTAACACTTTTGTATACGGGAGTAACTTAACGCGAACCAATCCGTATCACGAAAGGACAGACCGTGCGCCAATCACCAGAGTAGAATCGTTCGTTTCTGTTTCGCTGATACAATCGATACGTTCAGTCAGGAAACATGTGTCACACTAAGATGCGGGTGGGGCTCATTGTAAGAGCTCAGCATGGAGCTCCCCAGCTAACTTCCTCCTGTTATGAATTCGCGTGATATATAAAATTTAGATCAAAGCCTCGTACAACACTTGCATGTTATTATTCCTTTTTCGTGCGTCCTGAACTGCGTGTCACACGGAGCACTGCGTGCTGCGTGCTGGGGCGTACTGCCTGTTACATTACAAAACAGATGACTTGTCGAGTAAGCTAAAAGGGTGGTACGTAACACTGGCTGTGTGCAGTGTCTCAACGCGACACGTTTTTTTTTTACACGCTATGGTCAACTAGTTCATTTTATTTTCTGCTTAAATCACTTTTTATTCACCAAATAAATCTGCATAACATGTGTTTAATACATTGTCAAATCCATGTTTCTACACGAGCTCATTCCAGTGCTATCTATTTCCAGCCACTGGCCACAGTTTTCTTCTACGTCTACGTCTGTGTGTTTATTCTGCTAATCACAATAAAGTGACTGACAGAGGGTTCAATGAACCATCCCACCTTTAAGCTGTCTCTCTACCGTTCCACTCTCTAACAGCGCGCGGGAAGAACGATCACTTTAATTTTTTGTAGTCGCACTAATTTCTCATTTTTCCCTGATTATTTCTCCCTATGTAGGTGGATGACAAACAATGTTTTAGCAATCGCAGGAGAAAACTGGGGATTGAAATTTCATGAGAAAACCCCGCCGCAACGAAACACGCCGTTGTTTTAATGATTGCCACTATCTCCCCTACATCGCGATAATAAAAAACAAGCTGCCCCTCTTTGAACTATTTCGATGTCATCCGTCAGCCCCCTGATGCGGTCCCAGACCTCACAGCAGTATTCCAGAATAGGGCGGACAAGCGTGGTGTAAGCTGTCTCTTTAGTAGACCTGTTGCACCTTCTAAGTGTTCTGTCAGTGAGTCGCAGTCTTTGGCTTGCCCTACCCACAACATTCTCTATGTGGTCGTTCCAACTTAGGGATTACAATTAAAAATAACCTAAGTACACTCCTGGAAATGGAAAAAAGAACACATTGACACCGGTGTGTCAGAGCCACCATACTTGCTCCTGACACTGCGAGAGGGCTGTACAAGCAATGATCACACGCACGGCACAGCGGACACACCAGGAACCGCGGTGTTGGCCGTCGAATGGCGCTAGCTGCGCAGCATTTGTGCACCGCCGTCAGTGTCAGCCAGTTTGCCGTGGCATACGGAGCTCCATCGCAGTCTTTAACACTGGTAACACGCCGCGACAGTGTGGACGTGAACCGTATGTGCAGTTGACGGACTTTGAGCGAGGGCGTATAGTGGGCATGCGGGAGGCCGGGTGGACGTACCGCCGAATTGCTCAACACGTGGGGCGTGAGGTCTCCACAGTACATCGATGTTGTCGCCATTGGTCGGCGGAAGGTGCACGTGCCCGTCGACCTGGGACCGGACCGCAGCGACGCACGGATGCACGCCAAGACCGTAGGATCCTACGCAGTGCCGTAGGGGACCGCACCGCCACTTCCCAGCAAATTAGGGACACTGTTGCTCCTGGGGTATCGGCGAGGACCATTCGCAACCGTCTCCATGAAGCTGGGCTACGGTCCCGCACACCGTTAGGCCGTCTTCCGCTCACGCCCCAACATCGTGCAGCCCGCCTCCAGTGGTGTCGCGACAGGCGTGAATGGAGGGACGAATGGAGACGTGTCGTCTTCAGCGATGAGAGTCGCTTCTGCCTTGGTGCCAATGATGGTCGTATGCGTGTTTGGCGCCGTGCAGGTGAGCGCCACAATCAGGACTGCATACGACCGAGGCACACAGGGCCAACACCCGGCATCATGGTGTGGGGAGCGATCTCCTACACTGGCCGTACACCACTGGTGATCGTCGAGGGGACACTGAATAGTGCACGGTACATCCAAACCGTCATCGAACCCATCGTTCTACCATTCCTAGACCGGCAAGGGAACTTGCTGTTCCAACAGGACAATGCACGTCCGCATGTATCCCGTGCCACCCAACG
Organism: Schistocerca cancellata; assembly: GCF_023864275.1. NCBI lineage: Eukaryota > Metazoa > Arthropoda > Insecta > Orthoptera > Acrididae > Schistocerca > Schistocerca cancellata. The sequence goes on along the minus strand of NC_064627.1, from coordinate 830,221,723 downwards.
TGCTCTAGAAGGTGTAAGTCAACTACCCTGGCCAACAAGATCTCCGGATCTGTCCCCCATTGAGCATGTTTGGGACTGGATGAAGCGTCGTCTCACGCGGTCTGCACGTCCAGCACGAACGCTGGTCCAACTGAGGCGCCAGGTGGAAATGGCATGGCAAGCCGTTCCACAGGACTACATCCAGCATCTCTACGATCGTCTCCATGGGAGAATAGCAGCCTGCATTGCTGCGAAAGGTGGATATACACTGTACTAGTGCCGACATTGTGCATGCTCTGTTGCCTGTGTCTATGTGCCTGTGGTTCTGTCAGTGTGATCATGTGATGTATCTGACCCCAGGAATGTGTCAAAGTTTCCCCTTCCTGGGACAATGAATTCACGGTGTTCTTATTTCAATTTCCAGGAGTGTATTTAGTTGAACTTACAGCCTTCAGATCTGTACGACTTATCGCGTAATCGAAATTCAGCGGATTTCTTTTGCTACTCATGTGAATAAGTTCACACTTTTCTTTATTCAGGGTCAATTGCCACTTTCTACACCATATATATCTCTTATCTAAATCATTTTGCAATTCGTTTTGGTCATCTGATGACTTTACAGGACGGTAAATGACAGCATCATCTTCAAACAATCTACGAGGGCTACTCAGATTGTCTCCTATGTCGTTAATATAGATCAGGAACAATAGAGGGCCTATAACACTTCCTTGGGGAAACCCGGATATTACTTCTGTTTTACTGGATGACTTTCCGTGTATTACTACGAATTGTGACCTTTCCCACAGGAAATCACTCAGAACTGAGGCTGTATTCCATAGGCACGCATTTTGGTTAGAAGACGCGTGTGAGGAACAGTGTCTAAAGCCTTCTGGAAATCTAAAAATACAGAATCAATTTGACATCCCCTTTCGGAGGCACTTATTTCTTCACGAGTATAAAGTGATAGTTGTGTTTCACAAGAACGATATTTTCTGAATCCGTGCTGACTGTGTCAATAAATCGTTTTCTTCGCGGTAATTCATAACGTTCGAACACAGTTGTGTCCCCTCCGCGACCGTGCCGGAATTCTTGTCATTTCAGTATACTGTAGGATGGGTAGGCCGGTATACCGGCCAGTAGAAAGTAACCTGGAATTTCATAAATACGAACCACAATTTCTGCCTGATTACAACATGCCCTACTTTTATGGCGGTAGCTAAGTCACTGAAAGCGGCGCTGCAGCTAGCTTGTATTGTTTTGATTTGTTTTATTGTTTTAAGGCGCAGAAACAACTAGGGTCATACGTGGCCATGTCAGAACCGTACAACACTAAGAAACAAAAGGAGTTAAAAACGACTACACGTTAAGCCCAATTGACGGAAGGAAAGAGCTAGAAACAGGGACTTTGAGAAAGGTCCGTAAAATCCACCGTAGAGAAACGGAGGTCCTGAACTGAAGATTAAACGTCCTTCCTCATACTGTTACGACGGATAAAAAGTAAAACGCTCAAGAACAGAAGTAGCCAGATGTAAATCGCCTTTCCCGAGACTGTGTGGTTCACATGGTTGCTATTATCACACAGAATTTGCGGAACACCTCTTTATCAGTATATTAAAATACGTCGTCCTTCCAAATAACAGTCTCTCACAGAATCATGAAGCTGTCTTACCAACTAGGCAGTTAATCTGATTCTCTGCCTAGATGATAAGGCGGCGTTGCTACATATAAAGTGTGTTCCAAAGAGATTCACCTAATTTCACAACACTGTTTTATATGGAGGAAGATAGAAACATGGGGTGAATTATGTATTTTTTTCGCATTGTGCCACAAACTTTTTATTTTCAACAGAACCATTCGATTTTAGAGGGGTATAACTTCTAGATGGAGCAGATAGAATAATTGGGAACTCCCCAGCCAGAATGAATTCAAAACTTTGCATGTCGCTTTGTTGCCAAACTGAAGAGCTTTCAGGTATTTAATACTATATGGTTTGACTCACCAAACGTCGACGCAAAACGCGTCACACAAACACACAGGAATGGTTTGCTCCGGGCTGGAACGACGAGTGGACTTCTGTTGATTACCTCCAAAAACCCACTGAATGCATTCTGCGTCTTGAAAGGGCACACAGAGATGACGTGTGCATTCCCCTCTTAAACAAAAAGCTAGTGTCTTGACACTGCTGCTGATATCGTCGGATGCATTTAGCTATGAGGGTGCAGTGTAGTATTCTCGAGAAAAACATGCTGAAGAAACAGACCGCAAAACGCATTTTGCTGCTTTCTTATTGCCATCTCGAGTCGACAGATTTGGTAACCGACCAAGCTGCAAATCAACTGCTGCCTAGGCCAACTTTTACTTTCGATTCATTAATTGAAATTTATTTTATGTTTCTATCATCACTTACGTAGAAGAAACTTTTGTGCAACCAGATGAATCCTTGTTAAACACACCATGTTCCCATTACACTGGTGCCAGAAAACAAGTACAGTACTTCTGCAAGCTAACATGAAAAATTGTCGACTTCTTTATGACTGTAGGCTTAAAATTGTTTCATTAACTTGTAGCAGATGCCGCCTCTATAGACTAAAGACAACTGCGCATTGGGTTGTGTCTACTGGAAGTAGACACAGTGAGCGAGTGCCACACACACCGGAGAAATGCACCCTACATCCAGGATAAATTTTACTAATAACTAACGTTAGCATTAAGGATATCTTAGAAGGCCAGACTGTGTCATCTGTGCATATTTTCTGTGAATTTGGAGGCAGGTGTCTTACGTGTTGTGAGGGTGGCACCTGCAGGCCTGTGTCGTAGCATAGATGGGTGGCCAAAAGTGGGGAGCTGGTAAATCTGCATATAGGAGGAAGGGGGGGTGGAGGAGGGAGAGAATGCGGCACAACAAACATGGGGAAGGGGGAGGTGGATGGGGAGGCGTGAATGTGCCACGGCACAGGGGAAGGGGGAAAGGGGGAAGAACAGCAGGATGCATATATGCCCCAGCCACGAGGGGGGTGGTGGGAGAGGGGGGGTTAAGGGGGACGGTGGCGGATGCGACCCAGCACACGCGTGTTGTTGGGAGGGGTGGCAGACTCGCTCCAGTACACACGGGGGGGGGGAGGGCAGAACGTCCCCCCCCCCCCACATATTCAGCGGGTGCAGAGCATGTTCAGCATGTAGGAGGAGGGGAGAATGAGCCCCAGCATATTCTAGGGGAAGCGGAGCGCGTGTTCGAACATTTAGGGGGGGGGGGGGGAGAATGTGCGCCAGCTTGTATGGGGGGTGGGGGGGAGAATGTATCCCAGCATATAAGCGGGTATCCGAACACGTGCTGTTACTGTGCTTTATGTTCAGGGCAGTCAAAGGGTGGAGCCATGGTAATAATGAAGGGAAGTTTTTGTTGTAACCGTTCGTGACCAATGGGGCACATGTGTCCAACGTACAAATTTCCCCGAGTTCACAGGAATATCAAAATCCCGCGTCTGTGTGGTGCTGCGATCTAGCGTTGAATGTATGAACTGTTTGGAGCCAACAGGCTCATTGTTTTGTACCGTATGAGCGAGTTATGTTTCACTTGTGCATTGTCCCCTTGTAGTTTGTCGGTATCGTGCCATTTTCTTTTCTTGTGTGCGAATGGTAAGCTCACTAGTTTTTTTATTTCCCTCGATTTGATATGAAACGGGAAACTCCACGAATTCGTGGTTTGTTTTTGTGATGAATGCTTGCTTTCCCCTTCTCTTTATGTTTCTCCCAGTTGAAAGCTGCCTGACAAATGCAAGGTGAAGAAGTTTGTCACATTTTCGTCCATTACTACAGTGCCACATGATGAAACTTCACTATCGTAACATCAAAAACAATATACTAAAGACGATGCCAGCAGCTGAGTGACCTTCTGTCAACTTTACCTTTCCCTCCACTGATCGAACCAGTCTACAGCTCCCACTACACCTGCGTACTCTGCTATGGGTGCAGTGCACAATATAGCTGGGGTTGTACTATCATTTTTTTTTCTTCTTATGACGAATCATATCTGTTCTGTGGTGAGTAGTTGACAAAACTAACTGGCTAACAATCTAGGAATTTGTTTGACATAATAATGGTACTTACTGTTTTCTTTTTACACAGCCTAATCCGAAGTAAAAAAAAGTTATTTTAAATAGGACGCGAATGGACTTGAGAAGGAATAAATTTAGGGAACTTTTTATTCCTGCTCGAATCTATCACGACATATAAGTCCCACTTAAAATAATTATAAAAATATAAACAGCAATCAAAATTTAGAAAGATGGCTTTAGTCAGTATCCACTCCAAAAGCAAGAAAACCAGCTTGTATAGTATTACACGAAATTTTAATTAATTCGGTCATGAAAGGGTTCACTAATTTTTTGTAATATTTATGGAATATTCCATTGGTTCTTGGAGGAACTAGGTTTTAGATGTTTGCCTTTGTCCAGATAGTTGCAACGATATTCTTTTCCTAACTTCAAACGCCTTTTATTGCTGCAATAAAATACTTAGGTTCGAGATGCGTTTCGCATTTTATACTAAAGTTGATTTCACCGTAGGTTTAGGACTGACACAGTTTTATTTTTATTAACATGTTTGATGTCATCACACAGCTACCGAAAAAGATGGTAGAAAAACAGCAAAACGAAGATCTCAACGTGAATGTGTATACCTTTTTCGAGAAGTATGGTAGAAGTACATTTACTAATGTCTAATCTATGACGTCTTCAGCGGAAGCGCACATTTTGTGAGTACAGCAGAGTAATTTCAAGTAACACTTGATTCATGTGAAAATGGTGTGAATTGTTTCGAATCTAAGGGACATAAAAACTGTATTATTCCAGAAAACATACATAAGGCGAATACAAAAGCTGACATGCGGCTGGAACGTAAATGAATATTTTATTACGACAAAGAAAAGGCGTCTGAAGTTTGAAGACAAGCATTTATATACTTGCGGCAGAAAATATCCATAAAAAGAATAGTAGTTAGCTGCATGAAGTAACGCAAGTAACTGGCACTGCCCAGTGCAAGGTATCAGACGTTACGTCTCCGAGAATTTGAGCCAGTGGACTGACACACTTTTTGTGGTCTTCAGTCCTGAGACTGGTTTGATGCAGCTCTCCATTCTACTCTATCCTCTGCAAGCTTCTTCATCTCCCAGTACCTACTGCAACCTACATCCTTCTGAATCTGCTTAGTGTATTCATCTCTTGGTCTCCCTCTACGATTTTTACCTTCCACATTGCCCTCTAACGCTAAGTTTGTGATCCCTTGATGCCTCAGAACATGTCCTACCAACCGGTCCCCTCTTCTTGTCAAGTTGTGCCACAAACTCCTCCCCAATTCTATTCAATACCTCCTCATTAGTTATGTGATCTACTCATCTAATCTTCAGCATTCTTCTGTAGCACCACATTCCGAAAGCTTCTATTCTCTTCTTGTCCAAACAATTTATCGTCCATGTTTCACTTCCATACATGGCTACACTCCACACAAATATTTTCAGAAACGACTTCCTGACACTTAAATCTATACTTAATGTTAACAAATTTCTCTTCTTCAGAAACGCTTTCCTTGCCATTGCCAGTCTACATTTTATATCCTCTCTACTTCGACCATCATCAGTTATTTTGCTCCCCAAATAGCAAAACTCTTACTACTTTAAGTGTCTCATTTCGTAATGTAATTCCTCAGCATCACCCGACTTAATTCGACTACATTCCATTATCCTAGTTTTGCTTTTGTTGATGTTCATCTTATATTCTCCTTTCAAGACACTATCCATTCCGTTGAACTGCTCTTTCCAATCCTTCGTTGTCTGACAGAATTACAATGTCATGTTTCTTCTCCTTGGATTTTAATACCTAATCCGAATTTTTCTTTTGTTTCCTTTACTGCTTGCTCAGTATACAGATTGAATAACAACGGGGAGAGGCTACAACCCTGTCTCACTCCCTTCCCAACCACTGCTTTTCTTTCATGTCCCTCAACTCTTATAACTGCCATCTGGTTTATGTACAAATTGTAAATAGCCTTTCGCTCCCTGTATCTTACCCCTGCCACCTTCAGAATTTGAAAGAGAGTATTCCAGTCAACATTGTCAAAAGCTTTCTCTAAGTCTACAAAAGCTGGAAATGTAGGTTTGCCTTTCCTTAATCTAGCTTCTAAGACAAGTCGTAGGGTCAGTATTGCCTCACGTGTTCCAACATTTCTACGGAATCCAAACTGATCTTCCCCGAGGTCTGCTTCTACCAGTTTTTCCATTCATCTGTAAAGAATTCGCGTTGACACACACTTATATTTACATAAATATTTGTGTATGTAGTGTCAGGTAGACGTTCCGTCAATTTATCTTTAACGGTGAGAATCCTCATCGCGTCATCACGCTATAACTTTTGTTGCTTCTAGGTGAGAATCCCGCCATCTGAACTGGATGCAGGGTATTTTGATTTGTTGTACCGTGTCGGCCGGCCCTTGTCGGGGATTCCGGAAACCCGTGCCAAGGTGTGATGACGTCACCTGCCGGAGGCCAGCAGCCGGCGGTTGGCGCGCGGCCCCGCGACCAGAATGTTAATGCCTTCGCTGGCACTGTTTTACTGTCATTGAGCCCAGCTTCCTCCTAGCTCAGTTAAGAACAATTTCAGGTCAACTAAACGCATTCGTGTGATTGAGGGAAACTATGGGCAATACTGAAACGAATTACTTACAGGAAAACGTAGAAACTGGCCACGGGAAAGATTAGTGTGGGTTTCGGAACAGCGTAGGTACATAAGGCAGTACTGTTTCTACGACTTAGAAGACAGATTAAAAAGAAACATACACGTATGGCATCTGTAGATTTAGAGAAAGCATTTGACAATTCTGATTGGAGACATTAAAATTAACAGACGAGTTTTGCTATTTGGGCAGCAAAGTAACTGTTGTTGGCTGAAGTAGAGAGCATATAAAATGCAGGCTGCCAATTGAAAGACAAGATTTCTGAACCATCGAATACAAATTTAAATGTTGGGAAGTGTTCCTGAAAGTATGTGTCTGAAGTAAAGATCAGAATGGCAGAACTAGTAACTAATGGTCAAGTACTGAATCGAACTGGGGGGAGGGGGGGGAGAATGAGTGTGGCAAAATGTGTCTTAAACGGGGGCATAGAACAAACTATGAGGTCTAAAAGAATCGCCAACATGGCACCAGAACGAAATGATCGGGGTAGAAATTGTAGACGGAGACCCAACACTGTAACATTGAATAGGCTGAAGTGTATTCAGGATTAAGTGTGTTGCAGAAGATAAATTGGCGTGGAGAGCTACATGAAATCCAGTCTCCGACTGGAAACAACAACAACAACAACCATCTTCAATTTATCATAGTGGCAAGCAGCTGGACGATTTTTTAAAAAATCTGGAAATAGTATAACTACATCTGGCACTACTGATAAGGAAAATTTGAGTGATTGTTCATACCATATCTGTACTGTTGTAGTGACTAATTTGTCGTCGTCTAAGTGTCTAGACCCGAGTGTTGGGTCTGAACACACTGAATGCATTCCGCGCAGATTTTAGGTGGAGCCCATTTGGACGCAAGTTCAATGTTACTAAATCGTTAGCATGAACTAGCTTTCATTGCTTTGGAATTAGTCATGCGTAAAGTGACATGGGTAGGGATTCGTTTGAGCTGTGAATATGCACGAACTTACCTCTACCGCGGTAATTATGCACTCTCGCAGCCTGCACACCACCAACTGATACTGATGTAAGAATTGCCACGATTACCATCTTCTATATTCGAATATCTCTTTTCTCACGGTCAACAGCAATATATCCTGTACGTTTCGCAAGGTGGTTTTCCACGTTTCACTGGTTGGCACTGGAACAAAATCTATTCTTTTTCGACTGTCTCTTGTTCCTTTTAATTTCTCCAGAGGACTAGCTATCCGAAGAGTAATCCCGATTCTGAGATTTACGTTTTATGCTGTAACAAGGCAACATTGTGAGGCGTAACGCCGTATAACGATCCTGCCTTGGAGACGGTTAAGCGGGAGATGCGTCTCAGAGCTGGATAGTGACAGATGGTGACGCGAGACTGGACGCGCACGTAGTTTATGTATCAGCCGATAGAGGACAATATTGGATAGTGGACTGATTTTAGTTTCGATTGTGCCCCTAGAGTGCACTAAAGTAACAATGTTTTTCATAAACTGTTCTAGTATTTTCATAAAGTGTTATATGTGTTTTTATGTATGTAAAATGTTGTAAATGTGTTTTAGCAGTATGAATGATGCGTCAGTGTGGTTTAAGGTTAATATGGAGATAATTGTTTAACGAGTTATGTAGGAGGATATAGTGTGGTAAAATTTCGAAGAAGTATGGATATGGACAAAGGGGATTTTTGTAGAATAGATTTGTAAAGTAAGTTTATGGTAAAGGGAAAGTTAATTCAGGTATAAATAACAACAGTAAATAACTTTATGCATGAGCAAAACTTCAACATATTAGATAATTACGTCTGTAAAAGGTGCAGTCGTTAGGTTTACTATATTGCGATTGGTTATTGATGAAAAGCGCGGATTGACGCGGGAGAAAGTTTTGCTATTGGCTGTTGAGTAAACTGACCAATGGTAGAGCAATATTCTTCGCGCGCCTTTCTCTGCTGGTAGAGAAAACAGAGTACTCTAGAGAGAAGCCTAGCCATGAAAGAGATCGGACGTCTGTAGTAGTAGTAGTAGTAGTAGTAGTAGTAGTAGTACCGATGGAAATGACAAGTTGCCGGATGTAGCAATGTTTCATACATCAAAAGTGTTTGAAAGTGACGGCATAATTATTTCGATGTGTGTGTAGAAATTTCGGAATTTTTAAGTGAATTTTGTGACGAGAAAAGACAAATTCCGCGTGGCGTATTGAGCAGGTCGGCGGCTAAAAACTGTGACTGCATTTGGTACCGACAGACTTAATATTTGGCGAGCATTCTCAATCAAAAACAATCAGTATTTTTGTAGTTATTACGTTTTCGGGAAATGCAACACCATAACTTGCTAACTTGAGTGAAAGGGATTATGAGTGACTACCACGGGCTTGGCAGTGATACTTGTTCACCTAAGTTTCAGAATATATTAAGGACAAAATTTCTAACCTTTCATTTCGTGTTTCTCCCGAAACGTAGATTAGTGACTTTAATTGCAGCCTGGTTCACGTCGAACTACAGTAGGTTTCACTCGGCTTTCCTACTGGTGATCTGCTGAGAATGTTCACAGGTAGGTGCAGCTCCGACGTAAATGGACGATAAGAACCGCGCCGCCGCAATGGCATTCAAACATGTTTCCAAATGGTCTAACACTTTCGAAAGTCACACGAAATGATTAGGATGAAATGAAAAATAACCATAAGGAAGCCAGTCAAAACAAATATTAGGAAGTCAGTAGTGACTCATGCGAGAAGTTTTGCTCGTAAGGATAGCAGCTGCCAAGTGCAGAGGAGGTACACGTACGACAGCAGTGTGCCAACTGGGCTGACGTCACAGGTGGAGCCGCTGCCAGCCACGGCCCCAGGGGACAGGTGCGCAGGGCGTCCTGACCGCGACGTGTGCGCCTAATGGGCGAGCAGTGTCTGCCAAGTAGGTCCTCCGGCGATAGTGATACCGCGGTTCCTTTCTCCCAGCGCTAACCAACAAATTAAACTATCTTCTATCATTCTGCTTCTACGATTTCTCACCTGTCGCGCCACGCATTACTAGCGTTGTAAAGCCTTTGTCGATGAGACCTGAGTTTCTCCTGGCGTATACAACTTTCAAATAACTTCCGGGAATTCAGCCAGGTAACACTTTGAGCGACCGCCGATATTTCGGCGGGAGAACACCCCGCTATTTTCAAGGCAAACTGCAACGGACAGGCGGCGTACATGCAAATTTAGAACCTCGGTTCTCGGACTGAAGCAGGAAAGATGACACACACACACACACACACACACACACACACACTGAACACTAGTGTCACCAAAGATGACCAAAGTCAGAGCTATCGATAGTGAGACTATGAATTCGCAGGTGAGGCAGCATTGACTCTGTTCCTCTGTTTTTTGACAAGGGAGAGAGCCGGATTCCAAACAGAGTTTAAACAGAAACCTCCATCCCTGTTAACGAGGTTGCTCGCTAATTTAATCTCAACTGCCTCCCTAATAACACTGTCCCAATAGCTGGACGTGCATGCCAATATCTCGGTGGTATTATATAACATGGGGTGACCGGTATCCAAGCAATGTTCGGCAATAGCAGACCTACTTGGCTGCTGTAATCGTGTGTGCCGTTTATGCTCAGCACATAGGTCCTCCACGGTCCTGATAGTTTGACCAATATATGCCATGCCGCAGCTACAAGGAATACTATATACACCCGCCTTACGCAGTCAAAGATCATCCTTAACGGAACTCAAAAGTGCTCTAATTTTAGATGAGGTCGGAAAACACATTTCACATCGTATTTCCGTAAAATACGACCGATGTTGTTGGACGTGTTTCCTACGTAAGGCAAGAAGGCAGTAGACTTAGGTGTTGACTCAGAATTAATATCAGTCACCCGATGTACAGTTGGTCACCATGTCACCAACCGGCTCAGCGTGAAGGGTACTTCGTACCCTGGTACACAGGGCACATGTCGTTTCTGACGCTGAGACTTTGCCAGCTGAGCTGTCCCATCTTGGAAGTTACATTTCGTCAAAATGGTTATAGTGATCGATTGAACGTGCGTTGCGCTTTCTACCAACTGTACATCGGCTGACTGATAATTCTGAGTCAACACCTACGTCTACTGCCTTCTTGCCTTACGTAGAAAACACGTCCAACAACATCGGTCGTATTTTACGGAAATACGAAGTGAAATGCGTTTTCCGACCTCATCTAAAATTAGAGCACTTTTGAGTTCCGTTAAGGATGATCTTTGACTGCGTAAGGCGGGTGTATATAGTATTCCTTGTAGCTGCGGCATGGCATATATTGGTCAAACTATCAGGACCGTGGAGGACCTATATGCCGAGCATGAACGGCACACACGATTACAGCAGCCAAGTAGGTCTGCTGTTGCCGAACATTGCTTGGATACCGGTCACCCCATGTTATATAATAACACCGAGATATTGGCATGCACGTCCAGCTATTGGGACAGTGTTATTAGGGAGGCAGTTGAGATTAAATTAGCGAGCAACCTCGTTAACAGGGATGGAGGTTTCTGTTTAAACTCTGTTTGGAATCCGGCTCTCTCCCTTGTCAAAATACAGAGGGACAGAGTCAATGCTACCTCACCTGCGAATTCATAGTCTCACTATCGATAGCTCTGACTTTGGTCATCTTTGGTGACACTAGTGTTCAGTGGGTGTGTCATCTTTCCTGCTTCAGTCCGTGAACCGAGGTTCTAAATTTGCATGTACGCCGCCTGTCCGATGCAGTTTGCCTTGAAAATGGCGGGGTGTTCTCCCGCCGAAATATCTGCCGTCGCTCAAAGTGTTACCTGGCTGAATTCCCGGAAGTTATTTGAAAGCCTTTGTCTATGTTTCCAACGACGTTTGTTCTCGTCAAGTGTTCCTATTCAACCCTACAGTTATTTCATACTTCGTCTCTAGTTAACTCGTGATGTCCTACTGTAACTGTAAGCAGTGCAATAAAACATTGTCTGCTTAACACAAGGGTATGCGACATTATTTTAGTGATAAAATAAAGTGTCAATTTCAGTAGTATGATCCACTTATCAGTATAGCGTTGCACGCCCTCTGGCCTGGATGCACTCATTGATTCGTTTGTGAAGGGTGTCAAAGGCCTTGTATCCTCTCCTGAGCCACGTTGGCCCACGACTGTTTAATTCTTCCTTGATTCTTTGGATATTGGTACTGCCTCGTGATGACTGGGTGTTGTGTGATGTCCTTAGGTTAGTTAGGTTTAAGTAGTTATAAGTTCTAGGGGACTGATGACCATAGGTGTTAAGTCCCATAGTGTTCAGAGCCATTTTTTGATATTGGTACTGGGACAGAGTTTATGTCAGGACTTGTCCCACAAAAGTTCCATCAGGGACAGACCTGGGGATCTTGCTGGCCAACGGAAATCCTCAATATCATACACACAGTTCATAGACACCTGTGCACGAGCATTGGCCTGTTGAAAAGAGCACCACATTACTGTTACATGAGAGCTAACACGAGTATCCTGGATGTCTGTGGCATTCGAGTTCCCTGAACTACTACTAGATATGAGGTGAAGTCCTACCTGATGCCTCTCCACACCGTCACGCCAGACGTAACACCGCCGCGCCTCTTCAGAAAATTTGTAGACTATGGCCTCTCCCCAAGCCGCCGCCATACTTCCTGACGATGGTTATCCGTGGAAGTGCGTAACCGTAATTTATCGCTGAACACTGCGACGCCATTGATCAGAAATCCATGCTTCATAGCTCCAAAAGCGGTCTCTTGTGCTAGGGTGTTAATGGCAGCCTGCTCGCGGGACGACAATTCCTAGCCCGAACCTATTACTTGTTCCCGGGTGGTCCACTGTCAACATTCAGATGTCCCACAAACCTGATTTCCATCATTCGATCAGCCGGCCAAATGGGACCCGCAGTGACACCGCCTTGAAACTGTCAGGTGCTCAAAATGTTGTGTCTCACGAGTACACGGCATCTCCGTATCCTTCACAGTGACCACACAAGATCTGATGATATTCACACCCTTCGTATACTCTACCACACCTCGTTAACAACACTGAATACTAGAAACACTAACGCACTCTGATGGCCTTTCTACCTGTCACTGATAATTTTAACTGTAATCATTTACGTAACGGGTAAGGATACGTGTGGGAACGAAATGAAATTAACATCTGACTACGTCTTCTGTGTTCTTCACAGTTTTTTCAGTCAGTGTAGTTTACAATTTCACTTACTCGTTTTATCACACATGGGATTCACTTTCCGATGAAATATGAAAAAGGATCACATTACGGTTCACAGCTGGGATTCGAACCCAGGTCTCTTGCTCACTATGCAGACGTGCAAACCACTACGCTATCCTGGCACACTGGCTTTGCACAACTGCACTGATTACCCTAGCACGCCTCCCTCCGCAATTCAAATTCCCGTTCGTGCCTCAGCCCACTTAGTATTCCCCCTAAACTCTTTACAGCATTGCAGAGGCTATCCAACTGTGACAGGGTGGCCTAGCGAGCAGGACACCCAGGTTCGAACACCAGCCTTGGTATAAATTTTCATTCCTCACTTCAGTCTACACACCATATATATTTAATAAATATTGCGCCCTAAATTGTCAACATGCAGATTGCGTAAAACGCTGAAACCATTGACTTGTTGAGGAATAATGATGCAAACAATTGTTGATTCGAATTTTTTAAGTTAGGCTTTACCGAGACTTTTTGATATGGAATGAAACAAGTTCACTGTTAACAGCCTCTGTTTGTTTATATCCACTACACGTTTCAAAGATGGATTTATATGTGTAAATACGACGTGTGACTATCAACAGTTACCACCCATATTGAACGCAAACAACAGAAAGAGACTTTTCCTCAACAACGCCGACATTATATTCACCGCTAGTGGAGAGGCACTACTCGACAAAGGATTAAAACAACATTCAAGCTCCACTGGACCAGAAGAACCGAGATAAGCATAACGCTAGTGTCACACTCAGTTCAAGCATTGACTTTGAGAGGCACAATTACAGAATAGCCACCTGCCACAAAATCAACGAAACTACTGAGAAGGAAATTGCAAAACCACAACCACACACACCACCCTCCCCTTCATATTTACCATAAATAATTAGTTATTTACTATGACATTTCCAAATGAAGAATGAAATGGCCTCATTCGCAAATACATCAACATACCATTAGTTTGTATTACTGTCAGCTTAATAGTGTATCTGCAAATTACTTCAAAGAATAACAAATGTATAACTAAGAAAACTAAATAGATCCACCCAAATAAAACCAACAGTTTGTACTTCATGCTAGGCTGATATTACATATATCCGTCAATAACAGTTTGTCAATCTGCCTATCTTTAATTAGTCATCAATTTATTACTTCAACATTTACAAAGTTATAAACAAAACAGATTAAGTTTAACAAACCCACAGCTGTAACATATCCGAAACTTTGCTCTCCTCATCGCACTTCTTTAACCCTCTATATCTGTATCAAATGGTTCAAATGGCTCTGAGCACTATGGCACTTGACATCTAAGGTCATCAGTCCCCTAGAACTTAGAACTACTTAAACCTAACTAATCTAAGGACATCACACATATCCATGCCCGAGGCAGGATTCGAACCTGCGACCGTAGCAGTCGCGCGGTTCGGGACTGAAGCGCCTAGTATCGTTCGAGCACCGCGGCCGGCCCTCTGTATCCCAGCCAAACTTATTTATGTATGATTTTGCCGCTGTTGGCAACCTAATTACTGCACTGATTACATTAATGGATAGAAGTTTAGGCTATATAAACTTGTCAGAAAAGGATTGCATACCACTTGAAATACAAGGCGACTCAAAATGAAGGGGGACAAAAAGTATTCCAGCGTCTACAGTAAAAATACTATTTCAGAAATACGCATATAGACAAAACATTAACTCTCCCAGCTTAGGTTGCAACAATGAAACAATGGGAATCTGTTATTCATCGATGGCGTTAATATTCAAAATGTTTGCACCCGCGATACACAAAAACCCAATCAATGTCTGTTTAAAGACATTTTAGGGCAAAGTTTGGTAGAGTGGCACCACACCATAAGAACACTGTTATAGGAGCAAAGCAATTCGAAGAGACACGATGCTTATGCAAGAAGAAAACCACAGGACGGCTATCCGTCGAGAATGAAGTTGTGGAAAACGATCTACGAAAAGGAACCTCAGGAAAGCCGGGCGTCGTGTCAACGAGAAGTCAATGTGTCACAGTCGACAGTATGGCTTATGTTGTCCAGGCGTCTGCAATTGAGGCTTATACAATTCAAATGTCAACCGATAAAGCAAAACGGAGACAATTATGTATGTATTTTCAAGCACGCGGGGAGGTGGATAGTTTCGCAGACAGACCTGTGTACTCTTGATTTCCACATTTCACTTAACCAGCAAAGTGAACATGCATAATTTGAGACTATGGGATACATAAAACCTAAATATGTCTCTGCAACATGAACGTGATTCTCTGAAGCTTAATGTTTTCTGCGCCATAACGAACTGCATCGTCATTGGTCCTGTTGAGCGCAGAATCTGTTATGGCCATAACCTATCTCGATATGCTTTCTCTCCGGTTTTTGTCTCAGTTGAGAGAAGAGGTACCAGACTTCTTTCTGCAGCCGGACAGAGTCCATCCACGTTAGCATAACATCGTACGTAATGATCTCTCTCTCCCACAGCACTGGATTGGTCGTGCTGGGTCGAACGATGTTCATGTTGTGACCCCCAGGTCGCCTGACCTTACACCAATGGATTTTTTCTTTCGGGGATGTGTGAAGAACATGACCCTATATCCGCATAAATTATAGCGGCTAAGGCACCGGGTAGCCGGCGCGGTTAACTCCAATGAGTGGACTATCTTGGAATGGGTATCTACGGACATTTTCAGACACTATCTTTGTTTGCAAAATGTGGTAGTTTAAATGCGATGTATTACAACAGAGAAAGGATAATGAGTTTGTGGGGAGCTCAACTGCGCGGTCATCAGCGCCCATACAAAGTCCCAACTTTTTATACAGTCCAATCTAGCCACTGTCACGAATGATGATGATGAAATGATGAGGACAACACAAACTCCCAATCCCCGGACAGAGAAAATCCCCAACCCGGCCGGGAACCGAACCCGGGACCTCGTGATCCAGAGGCAGCAACGCTAGCAACATTTTTTTTTCGTTTTTGATCGTTGTGTTTGGTCGTTGCGGACGTCACATGATATTCGTTCAAGTTCGTTTTTTGATCTTTCCACTCAGTTTTTTTATTACAGAGGCCAACCTGCTCTCTGACCGAACACACTGAGCTACCGTGCCGGCGCAACTAGACCACCAGCTGCGGACAACGGAGAGAGGTACCTGTCTGACCAATGGACGTTTTCTATCTTACTTTTATTTTCACATTTACATTTAGTTTTTAGTCAAAGACCTCGACAGAGCCATGTTCTGAAATAGTGTTTAGTTTCTCCACTAGACAGCGCCACAGATCACTCCAAAGCCGTAACACGGCACACACGTGTCGTATTAAATCCACCTGATGAAGGCTGAAACCTTTGAAACGCTTTGTGAATAAAACAGTGACTAGCAACAGTAAACTTTTTATTTCATTCAAATAAATAACTTACTCTTAATAATACCCTATCATACAGTTAAATAAATGTCAAGTGTTTTCGTGTTTAATAATAACACCACTTGTGCTTTTAGTGATATCAGAAGACAGGAATATGTAATGCAGGGTAGTCTTATTGATGACATTCACACGGAACTAATTCACCTATTAACTTAATGGCATTACATTTATATTAGAGATTGCTTTGGGGTTGTCCGCTTATTGCTTATTTTTAATATAAACAAGATATTAAAGAGCTCTCTCACGAAGTACATAATATTTTTTTGGGGTGCATTGTGTTTGACGAGCTTTTACTCTCTACGGTAAATTTCTATCAAACAACAACGTTCGTAAAATCCACTGGAACAGTGAAAATAGCATAGCGTACAGACGATTTTGAAAAAGACGAAATTCTTAGCATAAACACTTAGCGGTCTTCCACGTTTCGGACTGAAACATTTGGTATGAGCATATCATCTTGATGGTTCTAGACGTAATAAATCCTTGTCGGCAGATTTTCTTTGTGTGTCCCAGTAAGGATTTTCTTTGGCGTACCTCTACGTATGCGTAAGACAAGACACCGCCATAATTCCTCTTCTACGTCAATCTAATCAAGAGGGGAAGGCTGCGCTTAGTACTCTTACCTACTTACGGGTTCCTGGCGGAGTCACGAGACCACGCAAGGTTAGAGCCGCAAATAGACATTTTAACGGCCGTAGCCACAATCTCTGTTTCGAGAGTTATCAAGCTCTTGTGTGCGGCTCTGCGTTTGCAGGTGGAAGAGCTATTGTGTACAATATGGGTCCGGTGACATTCTGTAGGCTATTTGCAGTTATGCCTTCCACTCGTGTAGGGTGCACGCTGATTCGGAGTCTAAAGCCAAGCTTCATTAATAGGGTAATTCTGCAATGTGAAACATTTGCTTGAAATTAAAGGAGTTGATAATTTACAAAAACAGCGCCAAGACTAGCTTTCGCTCTTCCGTTCGAAGAGCTGAAATCAGAGATTTCGACAGAATCAAGTTGAACGACACGATTTGCATAGAACTGAACTATGGCGGCTTTCGCAGACGCTCTCTAAAATGCCAACGGCATGAAAAGGATGGTCACCCGATGAAACCTTCGTTGCTATTGACTGTTACCTCTGGGACTAACTAACTACGATCGGTATAGCAGAGGCTATTTTTTAACTTGACTGTAGATGATACTACTATGCGTAATGAAGTCTGGGAGTGAGAGTCGGTTTTAAATAAACGAGTGAAAGTGCACAAGCAGACAGTTAATCTACTTTGGCTTGAAGCTGTGGTGGATTACACAAGAGTAAACATTTTCTGGTGGAGTCTGCAAAGTGCGTTAAGATTTTAACGAAACAATCTTACTTGTGTGGCTTATATGTAATGTACAGTTACATTTTCTGATGGTTACGAATGCAGTACCTTTAAATGATTCCTTGTTATTGACTGATTACTGCGCGACGCAAGCCTCTGTCCACTGACAGATGACAAAAATCACTGAAGATAATTTTGTTGAAAGCGTATATGGTGACTGCGTCTGTTGCCATTTTTTAGGGTTTGACACAAAAGGGAAATGGAATCCTCTAATATACGAGGGAATGCTGGTAAGTGAAACTAAGATTTTTAAACAAAAACTTTATAAACTTTCTACACTTTATTCTTCATGTCTACATATTTATTTCTCAACACAAACACTGGCGACGAACATATTTCTACCAACGAACGATCAGTTTGTTGATACCGTCACTGTAGAATGTGTGACTTTGTTGACCGAGCCACCACCTCACCTCTGCTTGCACCGTTTGATCACTATCGACATTGAGTCCTGGAAGGTAATCTTTTAAGTTGGGGAAACGATGAAAATCAGATGAGGCCAAGTGGGGACTGTGAATAGGACGATCGATGACAGTGAATGCAAGGCGTCGTATTGCTGCAGATTATCGCAGCGCTCCCGTGTGTGGCCTAGCTTTGTCACGCTGAAGGAGATGCTTTCCATGTGAGGGGCCAACTATTCGAATTCGTGCTTTCAGTTTTCTGAGCTGTTTCTCACGCACCGACAGAGTTACGTTACACATCGCCATGTTACACACTACACTGCAGAACCCTCTCGTAGAGGCAGAATGTTTTAACACGCGTCAGCGAAGCGGGGTAGTCGACCGAGTACCGTATGCATGACATGTAGTGCCTCAACCGATACTGAGAACAGAATAAAAAATTCGGAGACACTACTATGCAGCACGTCCTCTTAGCAGTGCACGCTCAAACAAGTAAACAGAATTTGATGCTGTTCTCAAAAGTCACTAAATAGTTATACTAATAATCCGCACTCCCCACTTTATCTATACGAGGTTTCACTGAACGAATTTCTTTGTACGTAGTCTTTGTACAGCGTCTGGAAATGAGTGTGCTTGTCGTCATGCAGTCAGAAGGCTTCTAATCCTAGCTTATCTCCAAAAAGATCTTCCAACCTCTACTAGAAACTTTTTCTTGCGCGCTTTAAGGCCTTATCGGCTGACTATGTCACGGATAGGTGCGGGGATTGTAACCGGAACTCTGTTAAAATGATTCTGTATTACGTGGAAAAGGAAGTTGTCTCTTCGAAGCAGAAGTGCCGGCCGCGGTGGTCCAGCGGTTCTGGCGCTGCAGTCCGGAACCGCGGGACTGCTACGGTCGCAGGTTCGAATCCTGCCTCGGACATGGGTGTGTGTGATGTCCTTAGGTTAGTTAGGTTTAAGTAGTTCTAAGTTCTAGGGGACTTATGACCTAAGATGTTGAGTCCCATAGTGCTCAGAGCCATTTGAACCATTTTTGAAGCAGAAGTCAACAGCATACTTGAGTCACGACATCCGTCTGAAGAGATTTGTTTACTGCTTGTACAAGACGTGACCAATGTCATCCAATTGATCCTCGTTCCCCTTCGATTGCCTCCCAGCCACCAGTTGAGGATGTGTGCGCGTCGAATTTACTGTTACCGTTTACATGCTAAATTCTACAAACTGTGTACAAGACGTTACATAGTTGCAAAATAAAGGCCTAAGGCCACCTGTTTCTATTCAGCAGAGATTTTAAGAGATAACTATTCCTATTGGCGCTTTCTTGCTACGTCAAGTACTTTTTCTTAATAGTGGATCCCTGCTGTGAGGCAGCTCGAAAGGAAGTGAAGCGATACATCAAGGCTCAGAACGCGTTAACTCTGTTTCTGACGGTTATTGTAGCCACCTCGTATTGGTAAACTGCTATAATTTGTGCTTTAGAGCAGCAGTTGTTGGCTACTTACGATTTTTAATTCATTTCCAAGATCAATATGGCCACTCTGAGGACTGCCTTAATATTCAAATATGCGTTTAAGAATTGATCTATCCCTGGCCGTAGTGCTGGAAAAAGGTGTAAAATTTATATTTATACAGTGGTTGCGGACAATAACAGCAGCAAACATGCTCACACACTGTTTACGGCCACGAACAGCATTTCACTTCGCGCCTCGCTATGGCTGGGTAGTGTGCGTCGAAGTTCATTCTAGCGTCATGAATTAGAAAGAATTTGAAAGGTGTAATTGAGAGCGAACTTCATAAATGAATACTATAAGAGACGTATCTGAATAAGCAGATAATTCACACAACGAAATTTTTTTTACACAATTCTGTATGGTGTATGTTTTGGTCCTTCGTGTTGCTTTGCACCTCATTATTACACTGGAATGAAAACAAGAAAAATAAGTTATCTCGCAACTTTCACCTCCAGATTGGATCACCACCTATGACGCAAAATTTGCTCAATTTACACAATGGAACCATGACATTTGACTTGAATTTAACGTTCTCAGAAATGTGCGCACCAAAAATAAGTAACTTCACTTTATGTGTAGTGATATGAAGGCAATATAGGGGCGGACGTTGTCATGCAAGAGGTTGATTCCGTCGGACAGGGTTCCTGAGCGTTTTCACTTTATGGTGAGTCGCAGTTCCTGCAAATGGTCTTCATAGTGCTGCACATTGATTATTGTTTGACGCTTGAGGAACTCTACGAGCAGAGAGCCCCTGCATTCGAAGGTGGTGGTCATGACCTTACCGGAACTTGTGTGAATAGATTTACTTGACGGATGGAGTGTGGAATATTTCCACCGTTGGCTTTGCCATTTGTCCTCTGACTGACTGACGGAATCAACATGTTGCATGATAACTCCAGCCCCCACACTGCCAATCGGACGAAGCGATTTGGTTGAAAAACACTGCAACATCCTACACTCGGCATCCTTCACCATGTGATTTTCACATCTTTGGCGACCTGACGCGTTGACATCAGTTTCAGTTGAACGAGGAAGTTCAAGAGTAGGTGTGGTTGCAGATCCGTCAGAGGCCGACCGCATTATACAAAATAGAAATTGTTCGGCTGGTTTTCCACTGGGATAAATGTCATACCGCGTTTCGTGATTACTTTTGAATAGAACCATTCCATAATCGCGTTGTGGAGGGTGTTCGGTTTTCATTCCACTGCCCGCCCATATTTATTTTATTTTTTTAGTTTACTGTTTTTATGTTACGTACTGACTTTGAACTATTATTTTGTTTGATTTTCAATGGAGAAAATCTGCGAAAGATGCTAGGAGCCAGATAAAGGCGGCATATACAGGGTGTTCAAAAAAGCGTCTACTCTTTGAGAGGTGGTGGTACTGATCGAAACTAAAAAAATAAGTACAGTAAACACCGATATTGAAACGCATACTTTCCACGAAAAACCTGTTTAGGTACGGCTGCGCGACGCTTAGTTGCGGATATTAGCACAGTCGTTGCATGGCGCTTCGTCAATTGTGTCGGCAGCATATTATTATGTCTTGCTCCGTCTGGTCTGCAGTCAGTTTTGTGGTTCGGGTCGTATTGTAGGTTACGTTGGTTTTCGTCGTGTTTGTGTGCCTCATTGTGCAGTACTGTCAATCTTTGGTACTTATCATGATATTTTACCTTCTTCCAAATGCGAATTCACTAATGTTTTTACTGTTATTGCGCTGTTTGTACGAACAAATGGTATAGTACATTTAGATTTTCTCTCTTCCACCACTTGTCAGCAATGGAAGCCTACTACTTGACAAGTGAAATGGCGGTTATGATATTCTGCTATGGTTTAGCAAATGGATGTAGCCTGCGAGCCCGTGCCGTATACACTGAAAAATATCGATAGAGCAGAGTGCCCGCTGCTAAGTGTTCGGCAGACTTTTCCAGCATATGGGGGATACAAAGGCACCCTCGCATCTCGGAAGACTGCCAGTGGACGCACAGTCGGCCTGGCATGGAGGACCACATGCTGCGTTCGGCGGGAGAAACCCCTGGGACCAGTGCGTGACGATAAGCAGCAGCAGCAGCAGCAGCAGCAGCAGAAGGCGTGTCCCACTCTCTTATCTGGGCGGTACTTCATGAATAATTGTCGTACCCGTATCATCTGCAGCACGTTCAGGCCCCAAAGCCAAAGGATCTTCTGGCAGACGGCGGTTCTGTCAATGGCTGTTGCGGAAGTGTGCCGCAGATCCACTGTTTACATCCAAGGTTTCGTTTACCGATGAGGCAGCAGGGTTCACAAGAGATGTGAATTTCCACGCCCACCATGTAGGGGCAGATATAAATTCCCAAGAAATTCAGGAAATACGACGTCAACACGGATTCTCAATGCATGAGCAGGTGTATTTGGTGACAGATTAATGTGCTACCACGAATGTTAAATGGAGCGCATTATCTAGTGTTTCTCATTAATTAACTGCCTACCTTGCTGGAGGCTGTGCCATTGCAGCAACGAATACAAATGTGGTTCATGCATTGCGGCGCACCAGTAGACTTTAGTCACAATGTACACACGAATATCTGACGCAGACATTTCATTTCAGGACCGCTGGATTGGTTGGGAGGACCCCACACTTCGGCCTGCTTGTTTCACAGACTTCAATCCCCTAGAATTTTGGTTATGGGGACACTTTAAGGAATTGGTCTACGCCACGCCAATCAACGCTGTGCGGGCACTACAAGTCGCGTCTTCAGTGCGTGCGAGCAGATACAATAACAACCGCGTATAATTCAAAGGGTGCGTCATTGCTTACGCTGGGGATAGCAGAGGGACGCACTGTCATGAGTGGACGCCACGTTGAACATCGCCTGTAAAAACGTGTTTATCGCGGAAAGTATGCTTTTCCGGACACATTTATTGGACTTTTGTTATTTTATTGATCTATTTTTCTTGTTTTAGTAAGTGCTACCACCTCTCAACGTATTCGACACTTCTATAAAAACCCTGTATTTTAAAGCCCGATGGTGGGACCTCGAAATCTTTCTGACGGTAGTTCAATTACTACAAGTCATTTATTAACGGTGATGGAGTAGTGACAATTTTAGAGCTGTGTCATGGACCAAAGCGAGATTGGAGTTATCAGTACTCAATTTATAAATGTATCAGTCCGGGAAATTAATCCAGACTCGACCAAAGAAGTTTCCCAGTAAAATTCACTCATTTAGTATGCGTAGGAACGCGTCGCGTAGCCTGTCTCGCGTGCCGCACATCGCTATATGCCCTGGTTAAAAAAAAAGCAGGCCTGTGTCAAATTTGCCGTCTGTCGAATTTGCTGTTTTCGATCCACGGGTTTCCTACATTCCCCAAGTTCTGTTTTGTCCATTTAACATTACTGTGCCCTGTGTAAACACTTTCGGAACGAAAATACCCTGTTCAAATTAATTAGGGGGGCATGATTTGTGCGTCTGCCGCACTCCATTGAGCAACAGTTAAGTCCTGGCTGTGTTAGCAAATTCTACCTTTATCTTATTTAGGAATTCTTCCGTGACTTTTTGGTAGAATAATTCGATGTTTAAGGTTGAATACCAAATACACCGTTTTGTTATAATCGGCAGAACATAAATAGTGTAGTAGTTGTTCAACCTTAAATTATACCTGTATCTTTCAGAAATTAAGTAGGCAATGAAGCATAATTACACCCTCGAATCGTTTATGTAAAAAAAACAAATGTCAGACAGGTGTTGAAGACAAATTGGAAACAATCCCGTCATCCTAGGTGTTTTTCACTGGGCTTTGAAAGCTTCAGTAACGTATATGCCCTCCGTGAGCGTTTATGACATCCTCCGTGTATGTCTACAGACGCTACCAAATGGTATCTGTTCCCGTTGCTGAAGGAGAGCCCAGGAGAGTTTTTCGAGGGTCTGTCGTGGAACAGGGCGGCCACGAACACGTCTGTCAAACACGTCCCACATATGCATGGTGGGATTTAGGTCGGGACTCACCAGCAGCCATTCTATCACTTCAATGCCCAGGCTTCGCAAGACATCCTTGCTGACGCCCGGGACATAGACCTTGCCATGATAAGGAATTCAGGGCCACCACGGTATGCAGCAGCCACTACATGACCCAACAGGATCTATTCTGTGTACTGTCTGGCCTTAAGACGCCCAAGGACAACGGCAAGATCCCTATGGCTGCTAACACTGAAGCCTCTGCACATCACCACAGAACCCCGGAAATCTGTCAATTTCCTGAACTTCTGGCAGGTACCGCTCACCACGGGTTTCCATACACGATAATAGCCATCACTTTGCCTCAGAGGATACTAAGACTTGTCTGAGAATAGCACATTTCGCTAGTGGGGAAGTTGCCAGTTGACATGGCGAACTGAAGGAGACTTGCGATTTTCGTCGTATCAAACGCGGTACTCTTAACAGGACGTCTGGGTCATAAGGTCCTTTCTCGTAACCTATTCATTAGTCTGATCGGACACAGCGGCTCCAGTGATCCTTCTGAGATAGTCCTTGCACTGCTTTGCCGGTACGACACGGCAACGCGAAGACGATCAGATATCGGTGTTCACGTGAGATTGTAATGCACTCGGCGACCTTGTCCAACTCGTCTTGCGTACTGACTTGTCTCCCCTTGGCGTGTCCGCAACCTATGGATGTCACATGGAAAGGTGTTCTCTGAAACAACAGAACGGATAAGTCGCAACATTTTTTTATTAAACTGACCTCCCTTGCAACTTCCGCTGAATAAGATTTAATGCTGCACGTTCTTGTTTCAATCCAACTGCCATCTATGTACCTCATAAGAAAATAATGAGAAACCGACACTCACTTCCTGCTGATGGATCATCTGACGCTAATGCGTAACACAACCAGAAGGCAAATAATTTTAATTGTTGACATGTGGAAAAATCGGGTCTACTGCCGGATGTTTGTGTCGTTCTGGCACAATATTTCGGCCACGTAACTCGTTGCCTTCTTCAGGTGCTACCTGAGACTGGACAAGATCCTCCAATACGGCAGTCTCAGGTAGCACCTGAAGAAGGCAACGAGTTACGTGGCCGAAATATTGTGCCAGAACGACACAAACATCCGGCAGTAGACCCGATTTTTCCACATGTCAAGATCTCGTCGGGAAAGCCTCAAGAGTTACAATTTTAATTGTTGCCTACGCTGAGAGCAAAGATTTCAAGCCATGCAATAAGACTACAGGTACCGCCAGTATCGAAACATTTAAGATACAGGACGTTGATACACGTGTTCCCCTAATTCTTTTGAACAGTGTATACTGCCGCAAACAGTGGCAAGACTTGGTCGGAATGTTGGACATACACGGCTGCAATGCTTGTGGCCGGCGATGTTCGAAGGCAACGCAGTCATCAATATGCAATTTCCATGGCTCGTGTAAATGTGCCTTGACAAGCGGATCGAAATTATACAAAGGGATGCGGTCTAAACGGCAGAGTGCATTGTGTCGTCATCGGATATGCTTTGTATAAGCTTCACGTGCGCCGGTCGCGTTACTAATCGTTCTACGCTCGCGCCTCACTTCCGAGCTCTGCGCCATTTAGAGGGAATGAAAGAGCTCAACCGTCGTCGCCTGTCTCGTTTGCGCCCCAGGCGGCCCGGAGACGGCTGAGTGGAGCGCCCGCTAATCAGGAGCCGGGCGCCCCAGCCGGCAGGCAGGCAGGCAGCCGATGATTACGGCAGGCCCGATAATTGCCGTCGTGGGGACAAAGCGAGGTGGCTCGATACGAGCAGCTGCAGCAGGCGGCGGAGGCAGAGAGCAAGCGCGAGCAGCTGCAGCAGCACGGGCTAGCAACTTGTCGACAGGCAGGCGGCAGACGCGCACACAATGGCGAGAAAATATACTCGAGTTTTTCAAACTGATGTACACTACTGGCCATTAAAATTGCTACACCAAGCAGAAATACAGATGATAAACTGGTATTCGTTGGACAAACAGATTATACTCGAAATGACATGTGATTACATTTTCACGCAATTTGGGTGCATAGATCCTGAGAAATCAGTACCCAGAACGACCACCTCTGGCCGTAATAACGGCCTTGATACGCCTGGGCACTGAGAGCTTGGATGGCGTGTACAGGTACAGCTGCCCTTGCAGCTTCAACACGATACCACAGTTCATCAAGAGTAGTGACTGGCGTATTGTGATGAGCCAGTTGCTCGGCCACCATTGAGCAGACGTTTTCAGTTGGTGAGAGATCTGGAGAATGTGCTGGCCATGGCAGCAGTCTAACATTTTCTGTATCCAGAAAGGCTCGTACAGGACCTGCAACATGCGGTCGTGCATTATCCTGCTCAAATGTAGGGTTTCGCAGGGATCGAATGAAGGGTAGAGCCACGGGTCGTAACACATCTGAAATGTAACGTCCACTGTTCAAAGTGCCGTCAATGCGAACAAGAGGTGACCGAGACGTGTAACCAATGGCACCCCATCCCACCACGCCGGGTGACACGCTAGTATGGCGATGACGAATACACGCTTCCAATTTGCGTTCACCTCGATGTCACCAAACACGGATGCGACCACCATGATGCCGTAAACAGAACCTGAATTCATCCGAAAAAAATGACGTTTTGCCATTCGTGCATCCAGGTTCGTCGTTGAATACACCATCGCAGGCGCTCCTGTCTGATGCAGCGTCAAGGGTAACCTCAGCCATGGTCTCCGAGCTGATAGTCCACGCTGCTGCAAACGTCGAACTGTTCGTACAGATTGTTGTCTTGCAAATGTCCCCATCTGTTGACGCAGGGATCGAGACGTGGCTGCACGATCCGTTACAGCCATGCGGATAAGATGCCTGTCATCTCAACTGCTAGTGATACGAGGCCGTTGGGATCCAGCACGGCGTTCCATAGTACCCCCCTGAATCCACCGATTCCATATTCTGCTAAGAGTCATTGAATCTCGACCAACGCGAGCAGCAATGTCGCGATACGATAAACCGCAATCGCGATAGGCTACCATCCGACCTTTATCAAAGTCGGAAACGTGATGGTGCGCATTTCTCCGCCTTACACGAGGCATCACAACAACGTTTCACCAGTCAACGCCGGTCAACTGCTGTTTGTGTATGAAAAATAGGTTGGAAACTGTCCTCATTTCAGCACGTTGTAGGTGTCGCCACCGGCAGCATCCTTGTGTGAATGCTCTGAAAAGCTAATAATTTGCATATAACAGCATCTTCTTCCTGTCGGCTAAATTTCGCGTCTGTGGCACGTCATCTTCGCGGTGTAGCAATTTTAATGGCCAGTAGTGTAGCTGCAGCCTAGAAGGTCAGAGGCGAGAAGAATTAACAAGAATCTACAATGAGGTGACAGAAGTCGTGGGATACCACCTCATATCGTGTCGTACCTCATTTTTTCCGGTGTAGTGCAGCAGATAGACGTGGCATGGATTCAACAAGTCGCTGGAAGTTCCCTGCAGACATATTGAGCCATGCTGCCTCTGTTGTTGCGGTCTTCAGTCCGAACACTGGTTTGATGCAGCTCTGTATGCTACTCTATCCTGTGCAAGCCTCTACATCTGCAAGTAACAACTGCAACCTACATCCTTCTGAATCTGCTTACGGTGTTCATCTCTTCGTCTCCCTCTACGATTTTTAACCCCCCCCCCCCCCCCACTTCCCTCCAGTACTAAATTGGTGATCCCTTGATGCCTCAGAACGTGTCCTATCAACCCATACCTTCTTTTAGTCGGGTTCTATTCAGTACCTCCTTTTTAGTTACATGATCTACCTATCTAATCTTCAGCATTCTTCTGTAGCACCACATTTCAAATGCTTCTATTCTCTTTTTTTCTAGACTATCGTCCATGTTTCACTTCCATACACGGTTACATTCCATACAAATACTTTCAGAAAGGACTACCTGACCCTTAAATCTATACTCTATGTTAAATCTCTGTTCTTCAGAAACGATTTTCTTGCCATTGCCAGTCTGCATGTTATATCCTCCCTACTTCGACCATCATCAGTTATTTTGCTCCCCAAATAGCAAAACTCGTCTACTACTTTGTGTGTCATTTCCCAATCTCATTCCCTCCGTGTCAAATGATTTAATTAGACTACACTCCATTATCCTTGTTTTGCTTTTTTATTTTCATCTTATATCCTCCTCACAAGACACTGTCCATCCCATTCAGCTGCTCTTCCAAGTCCTTTGCTGTTTCTGACCATCACAATTTAATCGGCAAACCTCGAAGTTTTTATTTCTTCTTCCTGGACTTTAATTCCTACACCAAATTTTTCTTTTGTTTCCTTTACTGCTTGCTCAATATGCAGATTGAATAACATCGGATAGGCTACAACCCTGTCTCACTCCCTTCCCAACCACTCTTCCCTTTCATACCCCTGGAGTCTTATAACTGCCATCTCGTTTCTCTACAAATTGTAAATAGCCTTTCGCTCCCTGTATTTGACTGAAGCGCCTAGAAGCACTCTGCCACTTCGGCCGGCATTTATAATTTGAAAGGGTAGTCTAGTCAACATGATCAAAAGTCTTGTCTAAGTCTACAAATGCTATAAACGTAAGTTCGCCTTTCCTTAACCTATCTTCTAAAATAAATCGTCCAGTCAGCATGTTCCTACATTTCTCCGAAGTCCAAACTTATCTTCCGCGATGTCGGCTTCTATCAGCTTTTCCATTCTTCTGCAAAGGATTCGTGTCAATATTTTGCAGCAGCGCTGCCTCTATAGCCGCTCATAAATGCGAAAGTGTTGCCGGTGCAGCATGTTGTGCGTGAATTGACTTCTCGATCATGTCCCAAAATGTTTAATGTGATTCATGCTGTGCGATTTGAATGGCCAAATCATTCGCGTTAACTATCCAACTTGTTTTTCAAACCAATCACGAACAACTGTGGCCCAGTGGCATGGCGCAGTGTCATCCATAAAAATTTCATCGTTGTTTGGGAATTGCAAATGGTCTAAGTAACCAAACAAACCATTTTTTATTTCTCCACTAAACTACCTATAAAAAGAAAAAATTTAAGACACTACATTTTGAAAATATTTGCTAGCCGCCCAGGTGTTCTAGCCTCTTCTGTATATTCTAGTCGCCTCAGCCAGTCTGGCGGCAGGCGGAAAGAGGCTTTCTTGGAGCGGCCTGGAAATGAGCTGGATTTTTCCCCACGCCGCCCTGAATATGTGGTGATCGGAACCGACTACGTTGGTTTGCAGGGAGAGAAATTTCCCTATGTTTGTCGTACAGCAGGTTCTTAATGCTCTGCCACAAGGCAGCACTTTACAGAAACGCAGTAAGCAGCAGCGTCAGGGACTGGCTGATGGCAATAGCTACTTTCTGCTCGCTGGATTGATTGGCTGGTCGCTGGTCGGTCTGACAAACAATTTCGTGGCGCGCCTGAGGGCTCCTGAAGTGAGGGAAGCTGCCGGCAGCCCTGTTTAGGCTCAAGGGATGGTATTTATGGGATAGAGTGTGTTTTGAAGTGACTACCCTTTCATAGTTCCGGAGTTAATGATCCTTAGTGATCAACGAGGTTATTTTTCCGGTATAGAAATCTTACAAAGCTTTCGCGGACGTCAAATTCAACTTAGATACTTTTTCTCAGCTAGTCTTTTAGATTATTGAGCGTGATTTTGCTTGGTCAAACGAGGGCTCAGAGCAGAGGGAATGTTATTGACGATGTCCTCTCACCTTGAATTTTAATACCACTCCGTCATTACTACTTCGACGTATAGATTCAACCGTAGGGGTTAAACACTATGTCCCTGTCTTGCAACATTTTCACCATTTCTAATCCGAGCACCTCTTTCTTTTCTCTCTCCCCCCCCCTTTCACCGACATATCGCTCCTTTAAAGATAGCAGTGAGCTCGACAGTCATCATCTATGCGTCGATATGAGCCAAACGACTTATTCAGATTATTGTGTGTATAGTTTTTCGTTAAGTCCAATGACACACAACTAAGAGACAATGTCTCGTCATTAGATATCTGCGCTGAATGTTTACGTGGTCGATCCATCTCTCGGCAGCAACAGTATCTAGCAGCAGCAGAAACAGAAACAGTACATAGTGGTGGCGGTAGCAGCAGCGCTGTGTGGTTTATGCGGGGTGCGGTACCACGGATAAATACTGCCGGGGACGCCCCTCCGCAGTCGCGGCAAACATTTAGCCAGAGCAGCTGTCAATATTTGCCGCAGGTAAACACAGACAGTCCGCAACGTGTTGCGACTGCTTATCACGGCTCAACAGCCGCTCACTGATTATACGGCGCAAGTGTGTGGCCAGATACGTTAGATTACAGGCACGCGGTATACTGTCATCCGTATAAACACAGGAAAAGCCCACCGGATAATATGTCCAACGGTTACAGTGTGTTCCGGAGCGTCGTTATGTAACAAACGATCTTAGAGAGGCTATGCGTATACTACCTATGATACCTGCCCTTGACAACAAGGTTATTGCAATTTACGATCCGTCTGCCACATGAAAGGCAATAGTGAGTAAGTGTGATAGATATAAAAAATAATTAGGACCAGGGAGCAGAGACGGGATCTGGTAAAATAAGTAACTAGAATTAGTACCATTGGTAAAAAATAGCAAAGTCTTATATACAATTTTCTTTTTATCGTTCTCGAAGACTAACACAGCAGCATTTGAGTATTTGAGACCTAATTATTTAATAGCACCTTTAATCGTCTCCAATCATAGCTCTGAATGATTTTCAACTAGATTGGCTTAATTTTGCAGTTCGAGTCATTGCTGACACTATACGATTTGCGTGTGTTTCTCTCTAACGACAGAAATGAAAAATTAATGAATGGACCCACAGTCTTCTACGGAAGAAAAATATAAGAAGGTAGCCAGACAAGTACATTTTATCTTTATCTATGACTTGACGCAATCTCAAATCGACTTTACTCCTCGAATTACTATTTAACATTTTACTGAAACTTATAATGTAACCTCTACTCACGTCGGAAGGTGTAAAACATACGAGATATTACAGTTTAGCTGAAGGAATGTGGGTAGGCAACATTAGAAAATACGGAGGACCAATGTCGATGCGTACATCTGAGGACAGCAATGTGTGGAAACAGGGGTAGTAGAGGAAACGTTTTTCCACTTGTGTATGCTAAATGAACGACGACAATAACAGAATCTCAAACCAAATTATGAGGGAATTTCAGGAGTATTTTAAATAACACTAATATTATACGGCGATACTAATCAGCAGAATAAATGACTTATTCTAATCCATTTCATTGTTGCATAAGCGAACTAGCTTTACCTCTAGTTTGAACGTTAGTCAGCTCTTCATGTATTTAAAAACAAAAACGATGTTTTACTTCAATTTTCAAATCTATAGGTGTGTGAAAAAAAGACCTAAGCACTGTGCTTCTATACGAAAGGGATGGAAGGACAGGAAGGGAGGGGGAGTGTGTCTAGTCCTAACATAGGAACATTTTAAATACGACAGTAAAATCGAGGTGTAACTAGAACTCGTTATGCCTAACTTGGAATGTACGTAAACTGACGCAGATGGAGAACAGCAGACTCTCAGAAAACTGATGAGACTGTCAAGAGAAACACTGTGTGTCTTGTCTATGACACGGAATTTATGATTATTTGTTTTGAAGTTTAACAAGGTGTAATCTTTGCTCCTTCAGTTAGCGTGACTGATACTAGCTTTTTTCCGATGTTACGTCTTACAAAATTACGGTATTGATTTCTGTATCACACATGTTTTATCTCAGTCCTACGTACCAAGAACATGCATTTTTTGAGTAATTTTCTTATCTATTTTTTGAGGACTATACCATATAACATGATACAAGATCGAAAATTAACACGTGACCGAAGCTCTGAGTGTAATCATATTTTTCAAGGTAGTTCAATTAACATAACACAAGCCACTAGGGGCTTGTATTTGCTCTAAATTCACATAAGCTGCTGGACCAGATTACGGTACACACTGCGTTGCGCAGTATCGAATTTTATTCACTCACCTGTAGTGGAAATAAGTAGATATTTTAAATCAATCACAACGGAGACGAGAGGCGGTAGGGAATGGAGAAAGTGCAGCGAAGTAGGTTAAGGACAACGGTGAACGCTAACGACAACAGCTGCTACGGCACTCAGCATTTGAGCCACAAAGGACGAAGTAGCGCAGGGACTCATAAGGCGGAAAGTAAACTGTGCGAGATGTCGGAGGAGCGTTAACGAGGTTTTCGTTTTCACAGACAGCCGAAAGCGCCTGGCGGTAACCGGTGTTATGTGACCAGCCGACTTCGGCCGCGTTACGTCAGCTGAGGCCTTCAAATGCTGCACCAGTGCGACTCTACACCGCTTCTCACTGCTCAACGCTAAGTTTCATTCTCCATCATCCGACAACAGTGCATACCTGCTATAATGAAACTTAATCGTGTCCCAGTTCGTTATTATGTAAGCTCTCGCCCAAGTTACCATACGCAACAAGTTCTCAACTGTTAGGGGTCGTCACTTGCCCTGTGTTCCCACCCTCAACATGCTGCCAATGACTTTTACGTATGCAGAGTGAACATCAATTAAATCAACACAATTCCTGAGGCTGTTCAGGGACGTTCCGAATACTTTGGTGTAAGATACCGATGGAATCCGGTGGTTCGTTAAGGGGTAATAACATAATTATAATTTTTTGGTTTGTTACACCAGTTACCTTTGTTTCCGTGAAAATACCTCAACAGAAGCAAAAAATCTAATACACGATCACTAAAAGGTTCAACACAATCACAGAGTAATGCAACAATCCCCGAATCATGCAACAATCCTCCAATCGAAGCTGTCATTGCGGAGAAAGGCCAGCATAGCGTCCACGTCAATCTCTTCTATTCCATTCCATTCAGGGAACTACTACACGAGATGCTTACTGGCCATTTCTTCATCAGTAAGCCTATCCATACGGCTATTTTTAACTTAACGTACCATTAACAGATCGAGGCAGAACCGTTCAATACTTGATGCATGCTGGTGGACAAGGGAAAATTGGCTTTACTGTTATCAACAGCAAGTATCGTGAGGTAATTCAAGTTTGTTACCGAACAAGAGACGCAGTGTACAACGTCTACTTTTGCAATGTTGTTCAACTATTTTCAGTGCAATACAGATACAAAGATACATGGCAGTAAGAAATCTAAGGAAACAATTACTTTTTGCGAGCCACAGGAAGACCACAGGACCCTTATACTAAAATACTCAGAAAATATTCCTGAACATCCTATGGAATGTTGTGGGTGGAATATATACTTGCTTCACTTTTAATACAACGCGATGAGATAACATGTTCCGTGATAAATTCTAGCGTAAGTCATCGTTACCATTCTAACAAGCATAAATATGATACTGATGATATTTGTTGTATGGAATTGGGCAGTATATAAACAATTCGGATGGCTGAGCTTTTCTGAGACTAATTACTTCTTGAATCGCTGAAGCCTCTGGTGATGTCTACAGCATTGGAAGACGAAGCATTAGGCTGTGCTGCAAGTCATAATTCTCTAAAACAATATCAGGAATAATGCAAATGCAGGCCGTGAAAGCCTGCATTCTATGATGAAATATGACAGTACTGGAGGAGAATGCTGAACTTGCTGTCAACGCAATATTTATGTTTACAGCCCGTTCACGTACATTGTGCGTGTTTAGCGAAGAGTTCAGAAAGGTCACAGTCAGTAGGAATTGACGGAAATTCATGGAGTAAAACAAAAGTGTTATCTGGCGTTCCTAAAGGAAGCGTCATAGGCCCTCTGCTGCTTTTAATCTATATGAACGATGTAGGAGACAATCAGAGCAGCCCTCTTCGATTGTTTGCGCTCTGTCATTCACCATCTACTGAAGTCATCATAAGATCAAAACCAACTGTAAAATGATTTAGACAAGATGTCTGTGGAATAGACAGAAAAACTAAAACACTCATACAACAGACATCACATCCAAAATAAAACTTATGGGAGAAATCTCTTATTCATTCGAGATACCATGCAGGGGTCACACAAGACTCTGGTCTCATACAACACAACATTGTCTTGGACAAATTTACCGAACAGTGGGAAGCAAAAGGGAAAGGGAGTCAGTTGGGAAGAACGTGTGCAAACAAGGCGGCCATAAAATGCCTGCCATTTGCAGCTGATCTGACGATACTCAGTCTGAGAAAACAGGTCTACAGATATGGCATCAGAAGACGAAATACAACGACAACCAAGCCACGTACACAAAATACGGAAAGGTTAACCGAGTTGAAAAATTCAAATAGCTATCGTGGTGGATATGTATGTTACGGCCAAAGCCCGAAATCGGTCGAAGCGGGCCTGGGAAGGTCGCGAAGTGGCCAATGTCGCTTTAAATTTGCCAGCTACTGTCCCATCTTTTCCTGATTTCGGGATTCTGTCGGAAAGTTCGCGAAGTGGCTGGGATCGATCTGAAGAAGGAAGGAAAACAGATTTTATTGAACAATTTAAAATTGTTTAAGTCAGGAAACTGCTGACAACGCTGTAAACCGGCCGATGTCCGATCCTGACTTCGGGATCTGGTCGGCCAGTTCCTACGTGGCATAACACATCGGCCAGAAACGGAAGACGTATGAAGAGTGGATGAATACGTATAATTTCAAGCTGTAGGCATTTTATTTTATGAATCTCATAAAAAATATAAACTTTATACAATCTATTCACTTTATAAATCTTTTTAATACAAGTGAATACACTTAAACTTTTAAGGCATTTGGAATTACACAATATTTTCTTATTTCCGCGTCTGCAGTGATTTTGTGGCGCATTTAGTAGAGCAATTGCATCGACTGATCCTTGGCCAATGATCAGTGACTGTGAAGACGACATGGTTTACATTAGAGGAAGCGCACAAATGCCGATGGAGTGAGTGAGGAATTAGGGAAGGTGGTATCGCCGCCTAACTGTCAAAAAAAATTACGTAAACTCGTTGTAATGAAGCTTAACATAATGTTATTCTCTCGTCCGCTTTCACAGAAAAAATGTAATACATGAAAGCTAAGCTTTAAGTACGTTTAATAAATATATTTTGCTATTTAAAATGACCAGCACAGATCTCGAGTGAGGGGAGGGGGGCACTATATCACATTTCACGGAACTTCACAAATGGTCCAAATATAGAAAAAAAGAAACAAAAAAGCATCTCACGCGATTAACTGACGTTCCCTTACCACATCTGAGTGACGCACAAATACCACAAATCAAAGTACCAGAAAACTTATCAGTACTCACAATTAATCCAATATTCCAGAACGAAAAGCAAGCCACAGAGGCAGGACCTTCTCCGAATACAAGAGGTATTTGTATGGGGGAGTGGCTCTGTACGTAAAAAAAAAAAAAAAACAGTTTCATTTGAGTACATACACGTATCACGACACTGCACTGAACAGATATTTGAAAGTTGTGCAGCATTAGTTGAATTTAGTGAAACTAAACTTCTAATTGCTGCTGTTTATAGGTCCCCTAACTCCGACTTCAGAGCATTTTTGCTTAAGCTAGAGAGGGTTCTTGATTCACTTTGTAGGAAGTACCAGAAAGTAGTTGTATGTGGTGACTTCAATATTAATTTTGTACATGACTGTGCAAGAAAAAGGATGCTGGTAGATCTCCTAAATTCATATGATCTGATGCAAACTGTTTTTCCCAACTAGGGTGCAGGGGAACAGTAGCACAGTCATAGACAATATTTTTATTCATTCTTCATTACTAGATGGGCATTCTGTTAGTAAAAGGGTGAATGGCCTTTCAGACCATGATGCACAAATTTTAACACAAAGTGTTTTTGTACTCAAACCAATGTCGTATTTAATTACGAACTACGTAGGAAAGTTAATCCAACAGCAATAGAGTTTTTCAAAACTTGTCAAGGAACAAGAGTGGCAAGATGTTTATAGTGCCGATAATATATATGATAAATACAATGCTTTCCATAACACGTTTCTCATGCTCTTTGAGAGTTGCTTTCCATTAGAACATTCTAAACGGGGTACTAGCAGTAATGGACAGCCCGGTTGGCTGACTAGTGGGATAAGGATATCATGTAGAACAAAGCGGGAATTATATCAAAATGTTAGAAGTAGTCAATCAAGCTACAGTAGCCCATTACAAACAGTATTGTAAGGTGCTTAAAAATGTTATTAGCAAGGCAAAAAATATGTGGTATGCAAATAGAATAGCTAATTCACAGGATAAAATTAAAACCATATGGTCAGTTGTGAAGAAAGTGTCTGGTCAGCAGCACAAGGTTGATGATATAAAGTCAGTTCGCAGTAATAATATTTCTGTTACTGATAAATCAGATATATGTACAGTATTTAACAACCATTTTCTGAGCATTGCTGGTGAACTAAATAAAAATTTAGTTTCTACAGGGAATCATAAATTTCTTAGCAAATGCCTTTCCGAGATTGACGTCTGAAATACTCCTCTGTGATACAGACAAGAGGGAGATTGAGTCAATAATTAAATCACTGAAGACTAAGGACTCTCATGGTTATTATGGAGTGTCTAGTAGAATATTAAAGTACTGTGCTGCACATGTTAGCCCTGTATTTAGCCATATTTGTAATTTTTCCTTTTGGAATGGTCAGTTTCCTAAGCGATTAAAGTACTCAGCAGTAAAGCCGCTTTATCAAAAGGGAGAAAGGGATAATTTAGATAATTTTAGACCTATTTCTATGCCATCAGTGTTTGCAAAAGTTATCGAAAAGGCTGTGTATGTAAGGTTAATTGATAATTTTATATCACACGATTTGCTATCAAATGTACAGTACGACTTTAGAAGTCGTTTGACAACTGAAAATGCTATATTCTCTTTTCTCTGTGAGGTACTGGATGGGCTAAACAAAAAGTTTCGAACGCTTGGCGTATTTTTTGATTTAACAAAGGCATTTGACTGTGTTGATCTCACAATATTGATCCAGAAGTTGGACCATTACGAAATAAGGGGAGTAGCTCACAATTGGTTCACCTCTTACTTTAGCAACAGGCAGCAAAAGGTCATTATTCACAATGTTGATAACGGCTGTGATGTGGGATCTCAGTGGGGTACTATCAAGTGGGGGGTGCCCCAGGGATCAGTGTTGGGGCCGCTCCTGTTTCTTATTTATATAAATGATATGCCCTCCAGTATTATGGGTAACTCAAAATTTTTCTGTTTGCTGATGACACTAGCTTGGTAGTAAAGGATGTTGTGTGCAACATTGACTCGGTTTCAAGTAGTGCAGTACATGACCTCAGTTCATGGCTTGTAGAAAATTAACGTTAAATCACAGTAGACTCAGTTTTTACAGTTTCTAACACACAATTCAACAAAACCTGACGTTTTAATCTCACAGAACGGGCATATGATTAGTGAAACTGAACAGTTCAAATTCCTAGGTGTTCAGATAGATAGTAAGCTGTCGTGGAAAGCCCACGTTCAGGATCTTGTTCAAAGACTTAATACTGCCATTTTCACTATTCGAACGGTATCGAAAGTGAGTGATACTTCGACACGTAAATTAGTCTACTTTGCTTATTTTCATTCATTTATGTCGTATGGTATTATGCTTTGGGGTAGCTCATCCCATTCCAGAAGGATATTTTTGGCTCAGAAACGGGTTCGGGCAATAAGTGGTGTGAGTTCACGAACCTCTTGTCGACCTCTGTTCACGAGTCTGGGTATTTTGACATTGGCCTCTCAATATGTATATTCCTTATTGTCGTTTCTTGTTACCAATATTAGTTTATTTCCAACAATAAGCAGCTTTCACTCGGTTAATACTCGACAGAAATCAAACCTCCATTTGGATCTGACTTCCTTAACTCTTGTGCAAAACGGTGTGCAGTATACTGCTGCATCCATTTTCAATAAGCTGCCACTCCAATTAAAAAATCTCAGCAGTAATCCACGCGCTTTCAAATCGAAACTAAAGAGTTTCCTCATGGGTCACTCCTCCTATTCTGTCGAGGAGTTCCTTGAAAAATTAAGCTGATTCTTATTGTATTGCTGATAGCGTTTACTTAAACTTATGGAGTGACTCGTTCCATGACCTTGGAGATTTGCGCCTCAATTTGGTCCTACGGAATTTGACATGTAAATAAATAAAAAGCGGCAGCTACCACGTGCACGGCACAGTTAACACAAAGTGTGTGAAGTGCTGCCTACCGCACATTGTTGCCTATCACAGCACGCAGTGCGATTTAGCCAGCGATTTCCCGACGTATGTGCAATCACATGGTTTTTGACCAGGAATCTCCGGTCAATTCGCGAAATGGCTGGCCAGAGTCGGATGTACTCCGATTCTTTCAAGTAATCGGACTTTGGCCAATCATCTCTATGAAAGTGCGAAATGGCCGGCCAATTGACGATCTGGCCGGTATTGGGGCTTGGTAATAACATATACAAATAGGAGGATCAAACAAGACGTCGAACTTACACGGAACGGAAAACTTCAGAACGCTTAGAAACTGACATGGACGCACTACAATAAAAGCAATATTTCAAGGCAGGCTAAACTCAGGACTACAGTACAGTTTACTCCAGAAGCACTCTGCACCTCAGAAACGACCACAATCGGAGCATCTGTCATCACAGACAAAAAAAGTACAACGTAATATCCTCAGAAAAATGTTTGGAGCAGTACACAGAAATGGTATATGGATGAAGAGACCAACCAATGAACACACAGACAGGTTCACAGACATGAAACTAACATCCTGCGAACACATACATACACTACTTGCCATTAAAATTGCTACACCACGAAGATGACGTGCCACAGAAGCGAAATTTAACCGACAGGAAGAAGATGCTGTGATATGCAAATGATTAGCTTTTCAGAGCATTCACACAAGGGTGGCGCCGGTGGCGACACCTACAACGTGCTGACATGAGAAACGTTTCCAACCGATTTCTCATACACAAACAGCAGTTGACCGGCGTTTCCTAGTGAAACGCTGTTGTGATGCCTCGTGTAAGGAGGAGAAATGCGTACCATCACGTTTCCGACTTTGAGAAAGGTCGGATTGTAGCCTATCGCGATTGCGGTTTATCGTATCGCGACATTCCTGCTCGCGTTGGTCGAGATCCAATGACTGTTAGCAGAATATGGAATCGGTGGGTTCAGGAGGGTAATACGGAACGCTGTGCCGGATCCCAACGGTCTCTTATCACTATCATGGCTGTAACGGATCGTGCAGCCACGTCTCGATCCCTGAGTCAACAGATGGGGACGTTTGCAAGACAACAACCATCTGCACGAACGGTTCGATGACGTTTGCAGCAGCATGGACTATCAGCTCGAAGACCATGGCTGCGGTTACCCTTGACGCTGCATCACAGACAGGAGCGTCTGCGATGGTGTACTCAACGACGAACCTGGATGCACGAATGGCAAAACGTCAGTTTTTCGGATGAATCAAGGTCCTGTTACAGCATCATGATGGTCACATCCGTGTCTGGCGACATCGCGGTGAACGCACATTGGAAGCGTGTATTCGTCATCGCCATACTGGCGTATCACCCGGCGTGGTAGGATGGGGTTGCCATTGGTTACACGTCTCTATCACCTCTTGTTCGCACTGACGGCACTTTGAACAGTGGACGTTACATTTCAGATGTGTTACGACCCGTGGCTCTACCCTTCATTCAGTCCCTGCGAAACCCTACATTTCAACAGGATAATGCACGACCGCATGTTGCAGGTCCTGTACGGGCCTTTCTGGATACAGAAAATGTTCGACGGCTGCCATGGCCAGCACATTCTCCAGATCTCTCACCAATTAAAAACATCTGGTCAATGGTGGCCGAGCAACTGGCTCGTCACAATACGCCAGTCACTACTCTTGATGAACTGGGGTATCGTGTTGAAGCTGCATGGGCAGCTGTACCTGTACACGCCATACAAACTCTGTGACTCAATGCCCAGGCGTATCAAGGCCGTAATTACGGCAAGAGATGGTGGTTCTGGGTACTGATTTCTCAGGATCTATGCACCCAAATTGCGTGAAAATGTAATCACATGTCAGTTCTAGTAAAATATTTTTGTTCAATGAATACCCGTTTATCATCTGCACTTCTTCTTCTTGTAGCAATTCTAATGGCCAGTAGTGTAGAATTAACAGCAACGGACTGTCAAAGAGGATTTTTGATGTACGTAGTTCAATTAAAAAGACCAATTTGTTTCAAGAAATAGAGAGGACCAAAACCAGGCAGTGATCAGTATTGAAATGATAAATGAAAGATAAATTCCTAAACAAACTTATAATTGCGAAATCTGAAGTAAAAGACGTGAAGAAAATAGGCAAAATATGGACAGAGCGAAGGAAACAGGAACACTGCCAAAGAATGAAGAGGTTTTGGGAAGAGGAAAAGAGGGAAAGAAAGAAAAATGAATAATGTGTAACATTCAAGTTAATCACTGTCCTGCAGGCAACTCGATGATACGATCCGCCTGCGGTGCTATCACCTCACCTCGAAGCGGAGTTCTAGAAGCGGGTCTCTAATTAGCGTTGCTCGTCACTCCAGTGTCCCGTGTAGCCAACTGCAAGCCCCCGCGAAAGTTGGTGCGCGGCTGACGCTTGGAGTGGGGCATCGCGCTGCGATCTCTGCCGCAGCACTCTGCGAGTGATGGGGGGCGTGGGCGGGCAGAGTGCGTGGGCGCAGCTGGCGGCCAGAGAGGAGTGCGTGCGCCGAGAGCGGGGGGAGGGGGGAGGGGGGCGCTCACTAATGGGATAACTCGATTGTGGCCGCGCGCCGCCGCCCCAGCGCTTCGACACGCACCTGCCCTACTTGGCGCGACGTGAACTCAGTTAACTACGTCTTCTGGTCCCGCTGTAGTTGCTTCCCTCTCCGGGAGTCGCTAGAATGTTACTTCAACATAGCGGTGGAAATTCAAGTTCTGTTAATAGCTAAACCTGACATGAAATACGAGGGATATTTCATAATTAATGCACACTATTTTCTTTACTTGTAAGTTTATTTGTTTTCAATATATCTAAACTGTCCATCAATATCGTCTCCCTGCTTCTCTATGACCCAATCCCAACGTCTCAGAAGCTTTATTATTCCATCCAGGACACCACTACTGTTCATCCTGGGTAATGGTAGTAGAAAGCTCTTCCAGAGAAAGATAACTACATCCACACACAGTTTTTTTTTCAACATCGGGAACAAATCGAAGTTTGGTGCTCATGTTCGGACTAGGTAGGATGCGGCAACATTTCCCATCCGTATTCGCGCAGTTTTTCGGTTACAACACTGCCGACATGCTGGCGAGAATTGTCGCGGAGAGTGAGTGGTGCCGCCTCGGGCAGCTGAGTTCGGCTTTTTGTGCATTTATCTGCGCGGGTTTGGACGAAGTTACGATAATACACTGCTGTGACACTTTGTTCACATGTGACTATCATGATTCCTTGGTGCTCATACGCAAAAATCACTTGCTTCAACTGCAAGCAATTAGAGTTTTTTTGGACGTGGAGAAACAAGCTTTCCGCTCATTGGACTGTGATTTCAGTCCCGGCTCAAAGTGTCTAATCCACGTTTCATCAATAACGACAATTTGACACAAGAATCATTTACCTTCACCGTCGAATTATCGTTTGAGCGAGGTTGCAATGTCCAGGCGTTTCTGTTTCTCTTCAGCAGCCACACAGTATGGGACCCACCTCGCAAAAATTATTCTCTTCTTCAAATCATTTGTCAGAATACGAAATACTGATGCTGGGGGAATTCCCATGGCTTCAGTGAGTTCCTCACAAGTCACACTGCGATTTTCTTCAACAGGATCTGCCAGAAGTTTTACACTTTGTTCATCTGATGACTTTTTGGCCTTCCGGGGATTCGATTATCACCACGAAAACAGTTGACCCTAAGCGAAACCGTACTACGGTCCACTGTGAACTCATCACAAACTTCACTTAATGCAGTGTGGATTTCTGGCGGGTTTTTGCCGCGTAAAGTTTCGATCTTGATGAACGACCTGTGGTCTTCAACAGTCTCAGTACCCGTAACCCCCCCAGGGTCCATTTCTATCTCTCGCCAGTTTTATTCTAGAGTACACATCGAAAAAACACACATGTGCTTCTTCCTGAAGCGCCCAACTACATCTAACGTGATTTTCATTGTTGCTGCATCAAATAATACACCGTAATACCAACCTGTGCGTTATTTATGAAATGTCCCTCGTATAATAACAGACTGAAAACGTATGCTTACGAACGAGCAGTTCGTGTGAACGGTGAATGTATAGTTACGGGATCCCACTGACTGCATTATTATATATCCTAGTTAGACCAAATGTTTTTGAAATTTAAATGTTTTCGATTAAGTACACCTAATTGGTCACAAATTTCAAGCTTCGCCCATACTCAGGGGATGTGATAGATGGAGGACGGGCACCAGCACATTTTGCCGCTGATGCGGTAGTATGATCCAGGATGGATAGGTGAGCAGGGCCTCAGATCTGACTCAATCCTCAGCATTTTCCTGTCTGTGGTCATCTCAGAAATGAACTGTTGAACTAGAGCAGTGAATAGTCGTGTGAACACTTACGAGATGATCTGATAGTGTTTCGTGGGATTCATGTATCACTGCAGAGGTGAGTGCAGAATTATCCAAATGCGAAGACACATGGAAGAGGTACGAGTACACAGAAAATGTTAACACGTCTTTCTTGTTAAGAGAGGCAAGAAGTTTGAGTCCAGTTGCAAAGGAAGTATGAAATACATTTATGCTACAGAGGACAATACCTCATACCGAAGTCAGTGACTGATCATAACCACACATCCGCAATTACACCGCAAATGGCTCCTTTCCTGGAACGTTCTCGCTTCTATTATCGCATACTTTCACTTATGTCAGTTTTCGCAAATAACTGTAATACGCCTTGTAAAGGACTAAGGGCTAACTAACGCCGGTGTAGGCTTAATGCGCTACCACTAGTGTTATGCTCAGTTTGGGAATGGAACTGAAACAGTACTTTGCCGGCAAGCTTCGGCTTCATACTTAACACGTCTACGGGGGCTCCTGATGCTATGTGGAAAGTTACACTGGGAACAGTGACGATTTTCAGGCGCAATATAAAGTAGATAATTGAGAAGTTTCAACACCCTTTCCCTACCTATTATGATCTAAGAGTGTACTACCTTTCGAACACCCGCAGAAATGTTAAGGCAGTGAGATGCCAACCTGTCGGAGAATAATTCTCCCTCTGGACAGTACGGGCACATATGGCACAGTTTAATAAGGTTAAAAACTAAGCCAGTCAGGATGCTGCCGACGTGGAAGAATTGCAACCTTAACAATACTTGGTTCCAAAGGTCACTACAAACCCACCAACCGACCGGATGTGTGGAAATGTTTTGGCCAACCGACCGACCAACTTTTCTTGTCGGACGGTCGGTTGGGTGCTATCATCCTGACTCCCCAAAAATTGTGCCGTGTGTAGCACTGTCGTGCCAACCGCCCGACAAAAGTTCGTCTTCTGTTACTGCGAGCGGGATTAAATGCTGTTCTAATATAAATGACAGTGCGAGACGAACAAATATTTATTGACAGAGCTACTGGAAAAATTGAAAGACTGGATATGATTGTGGGACACGTCTTGCGACTATAGCAGTATAAACACAAGAAATGTAACACTTGTTTCATTTTTAAACGAACCCATGTTGGTTTCATGAGATGTATACGAGGGTCATTCAATAATTAAAGAGACAAATTAGTCTGGGGGAAAAACTGTTCGCAGGGCAAGTTTGGTACTTTTATGGCTTTAAGTTGGGATCATTGGGATGAGCCCTGATCAGCTGATGTATCTACATTGTTTTGTATATAACCTCAAAAATACATTTCAAGATGGCGAGTTCACTTTAAACTTCTACATTAGTTGAACAACATACTGTTATGCGTTTTTTACTTGCTGAAGGCGAGAAACCAGTGAATATATACTGTAGAATGTCTAAAGTTTATCGTGAAGGTTGTGTGAATCGTGCAAATTGTTACAAGTGGGTAGAGCAGTTCAAAAATGGTCGCGACTAAAGTGACTGACTAACACCGTTCTGACCGACCAGTTGCAGTTTCAACTTCCTTACTTGAAAGTCTAATTGATGACATTACTCGTGCCGACCGCCGTGTGACTGGAAATGATAGTTGATAAGGTTCAAGTTAGTACCGATACAGTTCATAACATCATCTGTAACAAGCTGAAGTACCTCAAAACATGTGCAAGATGGGTCCTAAAGGAGTTGACGCGGCTTCACAAGGAAACAAAATTGCATGCACAGAGCTAAAGGAACGTTATGAAGGAGAAGGTGAGTACTTCAAATTTTAACTTGTCATGA
Organism: Schistocerca cancellata; assembly: GCF_023864275.1. Lineage (NCBI taxonomy): Eukaryota > Metazoa > Arthropoda > Insecta > Orthoptera > Acrididae > Schistocerca > Schistocerca cancellata. Next base: position 830,177,776 of record NC_064627.1, on the reverse strand, counting down.
AACTTGGGTCACTATTATGAGTCAGAATTGAAATGTCTAAGCATGGAGTGGAAGCACACCAACTCACCTGTCAAGAAAAAATTCAAAACCCAAGCATCGGCAGGTAAAGTCATGTTGACGGTGTTTTAGGATGCCGAAGATCCAGTTTTTCGTGATTATCTCTAAGAGCAGCGTACAATGAACAGCCAATACTACTCGGATTTGCTTTTAAACAAGTTTAAGCCAGCCATGAGAGGGACGGTGTGGATCTCAGAGGAGAGGTTTGATTCTCCGGCAAGACAACGCACGTCCTCATATTGCTTAACTAACCCGTGAAACCATCGACAAAATGGGCTAGGACGTACTGCCTGATCCCCTTACAGTCCTGATTTAGAACCTAGTGAATTTCATTTGTTTGGTGCACTGAAGGATGCATTACGTGGGAAGAGGTTCTATGACGACGACGTGAAAAAGTTTGTGGAAAATTGGTTCAAACATCAAGATAAAGACTTCTTTGCAGCCGGAATAAAAAAGCTTGTTGCCCGTTGGAACAAGTGCATAAATGCTCAAGGAGATTATGATGAAAAGTAGAAAAAATTTTGTAAACATAAACGCTTTTTTCTCCAGACCAATTTGTGTGTCTAATTATTGAATGACCCTCGTGTATGTGAGCGCAAAAGACATTTTATGAAAGTACGTCGACCGTCTGTATTTCGGTTTTTACGTTTTATTTCCTATACTTGTCGGAAAAGAAATCTAAACCCGAAAGAGAAATTAGCTTTACGCCACAAAAGTTTAAGAACATAACAAAAGAGGTTTATAAATAAAAACAAAACTTAGCATATGGCAGGGGGGTGGCGACTTAGCAGTGACGCTGCTAATTTTAGTATTAAATGATGTGTTTTTCAAAATTTAGCTTGAACTACACCAGGAATGGAAAGAGTGTAAAAAATGCTAAACTTAGAGTGTCAAGGAAAAAGTGATTCAGCAAGTAAAAACAGTCCACCGAAGTAAAATGACCACAAAACTAAAGCGTGGCAAACCTATGTTTAAATCACAAGTTTATAGATTTATGGAATGCTTACGATTATGTTGACTGGAATATACACTTCGAAATTCTGCAGGCACCTGTGATAAAACACACGGGACCAAAAGTTATTTACAGCTTGCACAGGAACTAGACTGCACTTACGAGCCGAAGGATATGAAAGAAAAAACGTAGTTGATAATGGAGTGAGAGAAGGTTGCAGTCTCTCCTCTACATTAATCAATCGGTACACTGAGCAAGTAGTCAAAGCCAAGGAACATTTGTAACGGAAATTAAAATTCAGTGAGAACACACATGAACTTCGCTGTTTGCTGAGGTTCAAATGGCTCTGAGCACTATGGGACTTAAATTCTGAGGTCATCAGTCCCCTAGAACTTAGAACTACTTAAACCTAACTAACCTAAGGACATCACACACATCCATGCCCGAGGCAGGATTCGAACCTGCGACCGTAGCGGTCGCGCGGTTCCAGACTGTAGCGCCTAGAACCACTCGGCCACTCCGGCCAGCGTTTGCCGAGGACATTTTAATTCTGTTACAGCAGCAAAGGACTTAAAAAGCAGTTGAACGGAGTGGATAACATCTTGAAAAGCATCTTGGCTGGGATAGACGAGTAATGCAATGCAGTTGAAATAAATCAGGTGGCGCTGACGGAATTAGATTAGGAAACGAAACGTCAACGGTGGTAGATTGATTTTTCTATTTAGATCGCAAAATAACTCACGATAACCGAAGTGGAGAAGATATAAACTGCAGACCAGCGACAAAAAGAAATGTATTACTGAAAAAGAAAAATTTGTTACTATCAAACAAAAAATTAAGTGGTAGATGGTCTTTTCTGAAGGTATTTGTCTTTAGTGTAGCCATGAATGGAAGTCAAATGCCTACAATAAGCAGTTGAGACAAGAAGAGAACGAAAGCTTTTGAAATGTCGTGCTACAGAAGAATGTTTAGAAGTAACCGAGGTAAATCGGGTTACTAATGAGGCGTTTCTGCATAGAAACGAGGGAAAGGAAAGAAATTCGTGGCACAACTTTACTAAAAGAAAGGATCTCTTTGTATGAAACATGGAAACATTCTGAGGCATGAAATAATCGTTAATTTGGCAAGGGAAGGAAATGTGGGAGGTAAAAATTCTAGATGGACATCAAGGCAGTAAGCAGATTCAAATGGATGTAGGATGCGCCGGTTGTGCAGTAATACGTAGACTTGCAGAGAATTGACGAGCACGGAGAGCTGCAGCAAATTAGTTCAAATGGCTGAGCACTATGGGACGTAATATCTGAGGTCATCAGTCCCCTACAACTTAGAACTACTTAAACCTAACTAACTTAAGGACATCCACCACACACATCCATGCCCGAGGCAGGATTCGAACCTGCGACCGTAGCGGTCGCGCGGTTTCAGATTGAAGCGCCTAGAACCGCTCGGCCACACCGGCCGGCAGCATTAGTCTTCAGACTGACGATAACACAACTAAACTACAGTACGAACTACACTGCAGCGACAAAGGAACTGGTATAGGTATGCGTATTCAAACGCAAAGATACGTAAACAGCAGAATACGACGCTGCGGTCGGCAGCGTCTATACGCTGTCGCAGATCGGTTACTGCTGCTGCAAAGGCAGGTTATCAAGATTACGTGAGTCTGAATGGGGTGTTATAATCGGCGCACGAGCGATGGGATACAGCATCTCTGAGGTAGCGGTGAAGTGGGGATTTTCCTGTACGACCATTTCACGGGTGTAACGTGAATATCTGGAATCCGGTAAAACATATCTCCGACATCGCTGCGTGCGGAAAAAACGAGACCAACGACGACTGAATAGAATTGTTCAATGCGACAGAAAAGCAACCGTTCCGCAAATTGCTACAGATTTCAATTCTGGGACCATCAACAAGTGTCACGAGTGCAAACCGTTCAACGAAACATCGATTTGGGCTTTCGGAGCCAAAGGCCCTTTCGTGTACCGGTGTATGCCACGCCTGGACCCGTCAACGACGTCATTGGACTGTTGACTGGAACATGTCTGGTCGGACGAGTCTCGTTTCAAATTGTATCGAGTGGATGGGAGTGATATGGGACACCTGATACGTCTAGGTAAGACTGACAGGTGACACGTACGTAATCATCCTGCCTGATTACCTGCATCCATTCATGTCCATCGTGCACCTCGATGGACTTAGGCAATTCCAGCAGTAAAATGTGACAGCGCCCACGCGTCCAGAATTGTTAGAGAGTGGCTGCAGGAACACTGTTGAGTAAACACTTCAGCTAGCCACCTAACCCCCCCCCCCCCCCAGACGTTAACATTACTGAGCATATCTGAGATGCCTTGCAACGTGCTATTCGGAAGACATCTCCACCCTCTCGTACTCTTACGGATCTGAACAGCCTTGCAGTATTCACGATGTCAGTTCCCTCCACCACTACTTCACGCATTAGTCGAGTCAATGCCACGTCATGTTGCGGCACTTGTGCGGCTCGCGTGGGCCCTACACGATATCAGGCAGGTATACCAGTTTCTTTAGCACTATAGTGTGTATTTTTGCGTCCGAAGTTTCGGAAATAAATCAGACAGAAAAAGAACAATGGTTATACGCGGAAATAGAATTACAAGAGATGAAAGCTAGAGTCTTGAGAAATTACGAAATCAGAAGAAATGTTGAAGTGGAAGGAAGTTATCGAAAACAAGATATTATGGTGTGGCCATCAAGAAAAACCGATGAAATATATACCTAAGGAAGGTATGGAGATGATCCGCAGGGGAAAAATGCAAACAAGGTCGACCGACTAAAACGTGGATGGCACGGCAGCCATAGACGGCATCTAAACTGCTAATCTTGTGGACAAACTTGTCAATCTCCTGACATACTTTGCGTAATTCCACTCTGTAATGTCGTAAGGGATACTTTTCAGGAGTAACTCATCACTTAGAAAGAAAATATCGATTACACAAAAGCGAGCAGTAAGAATAATACGTGGTGTTCACCCAGGGACGTCATGTAGGCATCTATTGAAGGAACTAGGCATTTTAACTCCGCCGTCACAATACGTATTTTCGCTAATGATATTTGTCATAAAAAAGCCATCACAGTTTGAGAAGAACAGTGATGTACATACCTACAATACTAGATGGGAAAAATAACCCTATTGCCCATTATTAAAGCAGTCAATATGCACCAACAAAACTTTTTATCATTTGCCCAATAACATAAAAGGTAGCAAATTTTAAATCCAAGTCAAAATCATTCCTCCTGGACAGCTATTCCATTCAAGAATTTGTACTTAAAAACTGGTAGTAAATAATTAAAAGTATCATTCAAATGACCTATGGATTATGTAGCTAATTATATCTCAACTATGACTGTAATACATGAACAGATATAGATATCCAACGGTTACCGCATCTCTCGGTAGACATTATGTCTGCTAGTAGCTCTTTATTAACAGACTTTAAGAGGCAGACGTCTGATAGTCCAGTGAAACTGTCAGAAAAAAAGCCTGTACCCTTCAAAAGGTGGGGTAGAAGATTTTTTTAACTCTTCCATATTGTTGGAAAGGTTACAAAACCTAGTGCCTCTCGAGATAACGTATTGAAGTCGCTCAGACTGTCACTCTTCGCGCGGCTCTCGTTGGAGAGCCTTCGCAAGATAACCACGTAGATACAGTATCTCATCAGATAAAACTCTTGTGGCAATCGATAAGTGTTTACAAATCAATTCTCGCGAACAGCACACGAAACTGGATACTTTGGGCGACATTTCGTAAATCAGCAAAATATCATGCAGTAACATGGTTTCGATTGTATGTCAAGAATTACGATCCACGCTGCATTCAGCAGTTTTCACTGGCGCGTATACTACGCTATGTATAGTGTAATAATTCCGTTTGAAATGTCCATCGCTCTTTTTTACGTACTCCACGCAAATTTACAACTTGCTAAACTTGACTCAAAATTATAACAGGGAGAGGGAAGGGAAGCCATTTTTTACATTAAGTTCAAACAAATTGTTCAGAAGTTTTTGTTTTAGGTCAATGGTGTAATCACCCTCGTTATCGGCAACCTTTTACTATCTATTGTGCCAATTTTCAACGCTAGATATATAGATAAAAATCAATTGATTTTTGAGCAAAATGTCCGGAGGCGACTTCATCCATATATTCTCGTTTTTTCCGTTTAGAAAATTTAGCGATCTGAGCAAATGGAAATCCAATGGCGCAATACTGGTCGCGTATGGTGGGTGAGGCAATATCTTCTAGCAGAATTTATTAATTTTTACCAGTGTTCGTCTTGCGCAGTGCTGCCTCTCATGACTGTTTAAAAATAACGCCTTTTCCGTTGACAATCACTAAGCACTTTTCAAGTAAAAATCGATTTACTCGATCCAATTGTCCACAGCAAAGGTCTCCATTCGCAATTTGTCCAGGTTTCGGCACTGCAAAATGAACGACCCGGGAATACTCCAACGTACATACAAAAGCGCCTTTTTTGAGTGTAAACATGGTTTAGCTATACTTCATGGCAATTCGTTCTGAGAGAGCCACTGCCTTATGCGTTTTGGATTATTGTAGAGGACCCATTTTTCATCTCCTGTGATCAAACTATCATAGAACGCGCCTTCATTGTGCTTGTGTAGCAGTAACTTTCGTGTGGTGGATCATTTACCTTTGTTTTACCAATCCGCTGCAAATGTTCCGGATGGTCGACCAAGGTTGGTTATTAAGAGTGTTTGAGAATTTTTCTATTGTTTGACACGGATTTGCTTCCTCTTCCGCCTTTAACATACCATTGTCTCTTCCTGATCGGTAACAGTTGGATAGACCAAAATTACCGGATTTGAACTTGGAAAACCACCATTGGCATTTATGAACGTCTAATGCACTTGGATAAACATCGCAAATGTTTTTGGTGGCAGCTGTTTTGTTACTATCCTTGTGAAGCTTCAAAAGCATGAGATGCTGGATATGTACCACCTCTGTATTTGAACTGACTGACTTTCACTGGTCCTTGATAGAACATTTTGTACATTATGAATGAAAATTAGCTTGGACTGTGGCAAACTCTGTATAGGTCTGTCTGGCAGGGCAATATATGTCCGCCTGAAGGAACACCACAGAAATTGGAAACTTCGAAAAGGAGACTGCTTTTGCAGATCACCTGCTTAAAGAAGGCCGCAGTTATAAGGCGAAACGAAGTATTATATCACGTCCATGAAGGAAGGAAGGAAGGAAGATGAACTGTCTAGAAATTATTGAAATTAATAAACGCTTCCATCAACCCAAACCTAGTACTGAATGACTAGACATACCCTTACTGACCACTTCTAACTGCTAATACTACTCATAATCCCAGCCAGGCCATGTTGCAGATTACTGCTCTTATTCACATGCTGCATTTCCTTTACTTCAGTTACTATAATTTTTCTTACTGTATTACATAATTTTTACTTTATATAATCACAGTTGCATCACTCACCTGCTTAAAATCACTACTATACCTCATCTGTTTGTTATTTATGATCTATTAAGGAGAAGATTATTTTGTTCAGCCACATCTTTGGAACGTGTCACCAAAGCTTTATGTTCATTTATGTTGTTCTACGTACAACTGTTTTAATTTATCTATAGCTCATTAGTTAATGCTTACATATATCATCTAAGTCTTACATCGCATCTGCACTGAAATAACCCGGCTTGTTTTATTCCTACTCTAACAAACATTTTCATACCTGGAAATGGAGATACTCTGTACATGCACTAGTTTAAAATCTTTGATCCAACAAAATTGCACTGCACCACACACTTCTCTGTTCCTGGTGGCGGTCTAATAGTCGAAAACCGGTTCGTGTAACAAATAATAAATATTGAAGAGTATTACAACAGTTTTCTGCGTGTTTCTTTTGTATTTGGCTGGCCATTTCACAATAAATTGAAAAGAAACAATAGGTTTTCATGATATACAAGCAAAGAAGTCACTAACCTTAAAGTGTCTTTGGCACGACTTTGAAGTGCACAATGAGCTGAAAGATGATAAACGAAAATCGACATCCCGGAAACGACGACGTGTGTGTACGAGTTCTATAGGGGATCTGTCTATGGAGCTGAATAATACTTTTAGACTGGCATGAAAACATTTTCTTGGAACTTAATTTCTGGCGTGTATCCTCATGTGTCTGCTAGTTACGATATTTCGCAATTTCTACTACACTCTTATGCGATGGTAAAGTGTTAAGTCCACCATAGCACCAGCCGGCAGCGGAGAGTCCCGTTGGCAGGGGAACAGCAGTCAGAATGGTGTGGGTGATCGCGTCGGAGACGTCTCGCACAGCTTCGTCAATGCAGTGTGATTGAGAGGGGACGCAGTTGGCTAGTCGAAGAGCCCAACTGGCCTTCTAGTTGCGACAGGGAACCACCGGAAAGTGGCCACTGTCACAAAGATCATCGTATAGAGAAGCCGCGACACTGGGGAAAGATAACACAAGATCGATAGCCATGAGTAGCACTTAAGTGAGTAGCAGTACCGTCGTTGAGGAGACGAACACTAAGATTAGAAAGAAGCTGGCCAATCAGAAGACCCCTGCCAGAAGTGGTACTTCCCCCACACGGTGTTGTGCAAATTGAAATACCCAGGTAGGAGAACATGTTGACAAGAGCTATTGGGTTAAGGAGATGATCGAGATATGTATGTTTTCTGCCTAGAGGCAAGTAAACGTTACGAATAGTGATCTCTGGGCTCGTTTGCACTCACACAGAGCGAACGAATGTAAAGACATCATCCTACGCTCTCTCACGTTTCGGAAATAAATCAGACAGAAAAAGAACAATTGTTATACGCGGAAACGTAGGAACGCACCCTAAACTGGAAGAGTTGGAGAATCGTTGTCAGTGAAATGTGTTTCTTGGGAGACCAACATAGATCGCAGAGCAGGAGGAAATCAGGTGACAGTAAATTCCATTGCAGTTCCACTGAATTATCACGTTAAGAGCGTCCTGATTAGGCGTGAGAGGACCAGGAGGACATAACGTCCAGGATCACTTTCTGTTAGAACTGGGGATGGAACAACATCAACCAACATTGCTTTAAAGTTCAAAGGTGTGAGGTGACCTGGCGCCTCCGAGGCCACTAGAGTGGCCTTCTTGCAAGTTCTTTTTTCTCCTTCTTTCGCTACTTTTGGCGGTCGAGAAACATGTGAGGACTTATCTACTGTGGGCACAGGAGCCAATGAGGAGCGGGCAGCCCTCTGATCCCTAGTCCGTGGCTCCTTCAGCCACTGGCTTCTGTCGGGTCGCTAGTCTGTACATTTCCTGGAAGAGGTTTGCCGAAAGTGAGCCCTATCACCAGAAGGAGCCGGAGGAGGAAGCTACTTCTCCGGCCGGATGTGGAGAGTCGAGGTTTCTGAAGATGGTGCAGCACGAGCCACAAGTGGGGAAGGCCTATCGCCCCCCCACCCCCCTCCCCCGGTCTAATTTACTTGACCTTTGGCTCTTAGATTTTGCGTTTCTTAATTAGAATAGCACACCTGGGGGATTGGGATGTGGGATGGTTGGTCATTTACGCAGTCACCACAGGTGCTAGCGCACAGGCCGAGTTTCCGTAGAGTGGCCGACTACAGTCTCCACAAATTGCGTCGTATGTAACACGGAAGAAGTGTGCCGGAAGCGTTGGCTTTCCATGCATCGCATCGAGTGTAGGAAACAGCTTCATATCGCAGCAGTAAACCATGATTTTAGCCTCTTCGGGAAGTGAATTCCCTCAAAAGGGAGGATGAATGAGTAGGTGTCAATCTTGTTGTCTGGCGAGCCTCTACGTACACCACAACGAAACGAATCCCACGCTTTTCCAAGTGTTCGTGTAGTTTTTCATCCATCTGTGCCGTTATTCGCGCTGAAAAATTGTACCCTGTACCATATTTAGTTTCTTTTGGGAGTTATGATAATAGGCACTTCGCCACGGGGTAAGACTCGCAGTTTCCAAATGTTAACCAGAAACAGAGGAGTAATTGCTATTCCCTCGTAGCGTGGCCAAGAAGGGGAAGTTCCTCGGGTCGTAACGATCCTCAGACTAGTTCCGATCTGTCTGAAGACAGTGCCTTAGCCTCGCCGGCCACCGACTGATGGTTTAGTCCCTTCACTGTGCCATGTATCAACCGTGATGCAGTCTACTCCGAACAAAGGCTCTCCCCTCCCTGTCATGTCAATGCTACTTACAGGGGAACCTCCCCATCGCACCCACCTCAGATTTAGTTGTAAGTTGGCACAGTGGATAGGCCTTGAAAAACTGAACACAGGTCAATCGAGAAAACAGGAAGAAATTGTGTGGAACTATGAAAAAAATTAGCAAAATATACAAACTGAGTAGTCCATGCGCAAGATAGGCAACAGCAAGGATAGTGTTAGCGCAGGAGCGCCGTGGTCCCTTAGTTAGCGTGATCAGCTGCGGAACGAGGTCCTTGGTTCAAGCCTTCCCTCGAGTGAAAAGTTTACTTTCTTTATTTTCGCAAAGTTATGATCTGTCCGTTCGTTCCTTGACGTCTCTGTTCACTGTAATAAGTTTAGTGTCCGTGTTTTGCGACCGCACCGCAAAACCGTTCGATTAGTACACGAAAGGACGTGCCTCTCCAATGGGAACCGAAAACATTTGATCGCAAGGTCATAGGTCAACCGATTCCTCCACAGGAAAACACGTCTGATATATTTTATACGACACTGGTGACGGCATGTGCGTCACATGACAGGAATATGTTGTCGACCCACCTAACTTGTACACTTGGCGAATTGGTAAAATGATTCTTCTACATTGCCCGATTAAGATTTTCTTGTGGATGTGATAATCACTCCCAAAAAAGTGATGAAAACATAAGAGTGTCACATAAACTGCAACAAATGAATGCAACAGTTTCACAGTCGCACAGTTTTCCCTGTGCTCTGTCAAAACATCTGTTTTTAACGTTTTCAAATTTTTCCGTGTGTAGACCGTCAAATCCTGCATATGTCCAAGCAAATCTGAACATTTCCTGGAATTTTGGAGAGCGAAGTTGATTATGTGTGAGTGCCTGAACTTTGATAATTGACACACGATCTGTGTACCTGTGCAGCTTCGCAAAATCATAGAATCTTTCCACAAAGTATTTCACTTGCCGAAAACCAAACACATCTAACGGTTGCACAAGAGGTGTACAACCTGGAGGAATGGTAATCACGTCAACTCCCACACTAAAATTGTCTGAAAATAAAAAATTAAACATTTCACTCGAGGGAAGACTTGAACCAAGGATCTCTCATTCCGCAGCTGCTCACGCTAACCACGGGACCACGGCGCTCCTGAGCTCAAACTGTCCTTGATGTTGCCTATCTTGCGCATGGACTACTCAGTTTTTTGCTTATTTTTTCATAGTTCCACACAACTTCTTCCTGTTTTCTCGATTGATCTGTGTTCAGATTTTCAAGGCCTATCCACTGTGCCAACTTATAACTAAATCTGAAGGGGGTGCGATGGGGAGGTTCCCTTGTTAGTTCTATGGCTAATGCCCGAGTCTCGATGCCCCCGGACGGGTAAACACCATCTAGAGAACGCGCGAGTAGATGACAGCTCCGACATAAGTAGCGCGTGTTAAGTGGGCTACACCACACGCTACCTTTTATCTCTAGTGTATTTCTGACTGAAGCTAATATAGCTAAGTGAAAAAAAGGTATATGGCATAGTAATTGCTTTTACGTCACGCTCGTCTACATACCATAACTCTTTGAGCTGGAGATATGAAGCTTTGTAAGTACCAGCGCTCAAAATACAGAGGAAAGATTTCAGTTGGAGTGTTTCTATGGCCAGCGCTGAAATGCCGGTCTTACGATAGACGTTCTGGTTCTGGGGTCTTCCGCTATAACTGGTTTCATCTGTCGTTTAATCCGCCCCTCTTTACTCATACCACAATATTCAGTACCAAATGAATTCGAATATTCGCCACCCGAAAGGGCAGTCAGTATGAATTCGTATCGTGCTCACTTATTTGAAAGTAGTCCGCTCAATCTTCTGAACCATCGCAAGACAGACTGTTCGTCAGCATATCGTAGTGGCTCTAATATGATTTCCTCTTATACGAGAAACTTTGTCATTTTCTGAAAGGGAGTGACAACGATAAACACCTGTGTATAAAAAGAATACCTCCTAAAACACGCAAATGGTGAGAAAAGTGATGACAAACTTACTTATAAGCTAATGCACATGAACGACAATGTTGGTGATTCCGCGTGGCGGCTCGCGCCGGGTCACTTCCCCCGAAAGGTAGTCGCGTCAGTTCAAAATACTGGAAACACTGAGGGCGAGAATGGTTTTAAATAGAGTTCAAGAGATGCAAACACAGAGGAATTTAGATGGGATCGGCTAATTGTGCTCCTCATCATGTCAAAGATCAGCAGCAAAAGAAAAAACTCAAATTATAATGAACCGACATGCGCACTTCTTTTGGTGTACGTGACAGGAACCCCGATGTCTCCAAGGCGAAACTGTGGTATTCATCAGCCTTAAATCGTCATTTCATACCTCCCGTTACACATCCCCCACTGTCACACAATTCTGCTTCTCATTAACGAGGAAAGAACGCCCACGGGGCACTACATTATTCTTGCTTGGCACCCTAGCTTGCTCATTTCCCAAGTTTCCCCATGACCCAGTACCAAATACAATGATACTTATCACCTCCGAAGTTGTGTAATGTTTTGCACCACAGACTGCTGGCTTCATTTGTTGAATGTACTATGAGTACTTATGGAATCAGAGGAGACGAAGTTATTTCGTCAATTGTACTTTATCTGCTACAGCGCCTTTAGGATTGCATATATCTCTGCGTTACATACTGTAAATTCTTCTGCAAGTCAAATTCTAAATACGCTATGAGTAGAAATTACACAGCAGCCGACATTATGGCCTGTTTACTGTTAAATTTCGCTGCTCCTAATAAAAATCGTTTCAAGCATAATAAAAACGGCAGCGAAAGCTTGTTTCCGGATTTCGTTTTCCGGAAATTCGCTTTGGAACCGAATGTAGGGAGTTGCACAAGGGACAAGACCGTTAATCCAGGAAGCTGGAAGAGGGTAATGGGTGTGATGCCGCGAGCCACCGCACAGTGGCGTTCCGGTCGCTCCCGAGGCCATTACGAGCGTGGTGGGAAACAAAAGACGGCTGACAAAGGCCAGCGGCAGAGTAAATGAGTCGGCGGCGGCTGCGACAGCGGACACAGCCGTACAGGCCGCGCCACGCACAATAGCCACTCGCGCCAGCCAGAGTCGCTACCGGCACACCACAATGTGCAAACACGGTTGGTAGCCCACCAACGAATTTCCCGACAGATGAAATTTGCTATCCGCCACCCCTTTTCTGTGTCCCTCCTAGAGAGCTGATTCAGCGACAAGGTACGGTATAATTACAGGAAATGGGGAACTGTGCCCCATTAATCTCATGTAGTGTTGCGGGGAACGTAGTATCTTTGGAGGTATTGAGTTGTGTATCAGAGATTGACGACATGACATACATGTCTTCAGAGAAGAATGGACATCACACTATCTAAATCCTTTGTGTACATTTTCCACGCACAGTTGACTACCTTAACACTATGATAAATGTCAATCGAGCTTCCTTAAACACAACAGCACAACCATAGCATTAATCAGACTGAAGAGGACACCTAAAATGCCACAGAGCGCCTTGATTTCATACTGATCATTTATATATATCACTTACGACAATGACATACAAAATTTTGGAAAAAAAGCCCTCAGTCGCGAACACAATTTGTGACCTAGGTTTCGGTGTCACAAGGGACACCTTCTTCGGACAAAATTAAAACAATGCTAAAGCATAACGTACCAAAAAATACGAAAGCTGCGGTCATACCTGACAGCGTCAGATAGAATTAAAATAAAATGCAACAGAGGTGCAAGCCACTAGTGGTACCGAAACCTAGGTCACAAATTAATTGTGTTCTCGACTGAGGGCTGTTTTTTTTTTCAAAATTTTGTATTATACAACAGTCGCTGGTTGACAGCTATGTTAATAACCTTAATGAGATCGATTACTTTCTCCAACTGTGCAATACTGTGGCTCGACATATACTTCAAAACACATGTACCAACGAGTCGACCGTGGGTGAGAGAAGTCCTTACGGAACGATAATGCTCATTGGAGTCCACAGAGATGATTCCTTGGTCCATTGTTTGGCTCACTGTGCTAGATTCTTTTAACTGTCACTTACGTGCTGACAAGCTTATTTAAGCTTCAGGCCTAAGAATATTGCTGCTGAGATATCAGATATGAATGGCAGTTGTTCACTATCACGATAGGCAAAAAGCTTGAGTTCAGCTAAATGCTATAAAAAGAATACGAAGTCACAGATTATCCCTATTTCACACTCAACGCTGATCAGCGAAGATTTTTGTAAGAATTGTTTCCGATATCTCTTGATGGTATCCAGTCGTCCTATAAAAGTAACAGTAAACGATCTCGGCAGAAACTTTAAGATCTGAACTGGGAGGAACCAACTGCTCCAATGTGCTGAAAAAGTGTCTTGCTTACATGCAATCCAAAACTTACAACAAAAATTTTACCTCAAAACTAAAATTAGCCTATAGTCCTAAGTAACGGCTCCGACTGTTTTGTGTGAAAACTGATGCTTTCTGAATAAAACAAGTGTTATTAACATTCTACATCTTTATTCTTCATGACTACATATCTGCAGCCCTCTACTGCAAGAGAGGTCCTAACTATACCGTGTAACATGGCCGTAACTTAACTATGTAGTGCGCGATGAACAGCGTGTTATCGAATTTCGAATTCGGAGAGTTCGTCCAAACATTGAGCACCCTCTGCTTCAGCATGACAATGCCAGACCACACACGGGCGCTACAATCTCTGCAATAGTCCGACGACTTGGGTTCACTGTCCTCAATCGTCCTCCATACAGTCCTGACTTGGCCCCATACGACTTTCATCTGTTTGAAGTTTTGTCTCCGTCAACAGGGCCAAATATTCTGTAAACACGGGATCAACAAACTGGTCTCTAAGAATAAAGATGATGTAGACGGTCAATAACGTTTGTTTTATTTACAAAGCTGTGAGAATTTTCGACAAATTTGGATGCATTGCGTTTCAGCGCGCCCTCTTAGATCAAAGTGACACAAATAGAGAAAAACATCAAACTCGGGCTAGCCATGAATGCGTAAGATGTGCACCATGGTTTTTAATAATGTTAGGCCCACTGTTACACGAGAGATTACCACACGATGACGTGACGCGTGACTTCACAGACACCGTGTTAACTCACGTCAAACTGTCTTAACTGTTTTATTAACGATTATGGACTCTACGCGACGCTGTCTGGGTTAATTCTGTAGTTCGGTGAACGAAACACGGGAAAGCCGCTGGTACAAGAACTTCTACTAAACCCAAATGCCCCTCGCCAATAAGGTAACAGCGAAATACCGCCACGGTGTTTTATGCAAAGCTGCCGTTGAGTAGTGTCTCCAGTGTAGCGCTGATCTCTCTGGTCCCTGTTATGCCCAGTTTTCTGATGCGACCCGATGAACGGTGATTTTCACGCGCTCAGTCTAGTTAATCGATTTCTTGTTCATTGCTATCTCCTTATGCAGGGTAGTCCATTGATCGTGACCGGGCCAAATATCTCACGAAATAAGCATCAAACGAAAGAACTACAAAGAACGAAACTCGTCTAGCTTGAAGGGGGAAACCAGATGGCGCTATGGTTGGCCCGCTGGTGGCGCTGCCATAGAGCAAACGGATATCAACTGCGTTTTTTTAAAAATAGGAACCCCCATTTTTTATTACATATTCGTGCAGTACGTAAAGAAATATGAATGTTTTAGTTGGACAATTTTTTCGCTTTGTGATAGACGGTACTGTAATAGTCACAAACATATGACTCAATTTTAGACTAACAGTTGGTGGTAGTTTTTTTTTTTAATTAAAATACAGAACGTAGGTACGTTTGAACATTTTATTTCGGTCGTTACAATGTGATACATGTACCTTTGTGAACTTATTTCTGAGAATGCATGCTGTTACAGCGTGATTACCTGTAAATACCACATTAATGCAATAAATCCTCAAAATTATGTCCGTCATTTGCATTTGGCAAAAGTGTAACGACATTCCTCTCAATAGCGAGTAATTCGCCTTTCGTAATGTTCGCACATGCATTGACAATGCGCTGACGCATGTCGTTAGGTGTTGTCGGTGGATCACGATAGCAAATATCCTTCAAATTTCCCCACAGAAAGAAATCTGGGGACGTCAGACCCGGTGAACGTGCGGGCCATGGTATGGTACTTCGACGACCAATCCACCTGCCATGAAATATGCTATTCAATACCGCTTCAACCGCACGCGAGCTATGTACCGGACATCCATCATGTTGGAAGTACATCGCCATTCTGTCAGGCAGTGAGACATCTTGTAGCAACATCGCTAGAACATTACGTAGGAAATCAGCATCATTGCACCATGTAGATTGCCATCGATAAAATGGGGGCCAATTATCCTTCCTCCCATAATGCCGCACCATACATTAACCCGCGAAGGTCGCTGATGTTCCACTTGTCGCAGCCATCGTGGATTTTCCGTTGCCCAAGAGTGCATACTACGCCGGTTTATGTTACCGCTGTTGGTGAATGACACGCGTGCAAAACAATGTGTCATCGTCCCATAATTTCTCTCGTGTCCAGTGGCAGAACAGTACACGACGCTCGAAGTCGTCGCCATGCAATTCTTGGTGCATAGAAATATGGTACGGGTGCAATCGATGATTTATCATTCTCAACACCGACGTTTTTGAGATTCCCGATTCTAGCACAATTTGTCTGCTACTGATGTGCGGATTAGCCTTGACAGCAGCTAAAACACCTACTTGGGCATCATTTGTTGCAGGTCATGGTTGACGTTTCACACGTTGCAGAACACACATAGCACACGCCCGTTGGGTATTCTGAACACAATAGCCATACATCAACGCGATAGCGACCTTTTCCGCATTTGGTAAACTGTCCATTTTAACACGGGCAATGTATCACGAAGCAGATCCCGTCCGTACTGGCGGAATGTTACGTGATACCACGTACTTGTATGTTTGTGACTACTGCAGCGCTATTTATCACAAAGCGAAAAAAGTGGTCCAACTAAAACATTCATATTTCCTTACGTACTACACGAATATGTAATAAAAAAGGGGGTTCCTATTTTAAAAAAACGCAGTTGATATCCGTTCGACCTATGGCAGCGCCATCTAGCGGGCCAACCATAGCGCCATCTGGTTTCCCCCTTCAAGCTAGACGAGTTTCGTTCTTTGTAGTTCTTTCGTTTGATGCTTATTTCGTGAGATATTTGGCCCGGTCACTATCGATGGACCACACTGTATAGGAAATACTTATTGTCTTTCCATAGCTGCAATACCAGATAGGATCCATGCAGCATCTTTGCTGTGCCGTTGCACAAAACTGCATTCTGTTGTCTCCATTTCGGTCGCACGATTTCGGAACAAACTGCCTCGTAACATGCAATTTATTCAAACCAGTCTGCATTCAAGAGCAGATTAAAGCTCTTGTCTGTTATACGCACAACAGCAGATTAAAGTTACGTCGGTTACCCGCACAACTTGTCTCTAGGCATATCGAAACACTTCTGTCCGGCAGTAAAACGGCATGTGTCATTGTCGACAATGCCCATGCTCCTCTCAGCATCGTGTCTTTAGTTGCAGTTCACTCAGTATTTAAGACTAGTCATGAAATATTTCACCTTAAGTAACTGGACTCAAATATTTGTAACCCCTTTTTACCTAACGAAACAGTGAAAGTTTTTCCAGGACTTCATTAATCATCGAGATACTATTTGTATTTTTGCACTAGAATAGCAGACTTGTACGAGAGAAATAAAGTAACAACTGCTTACCTCAAGAGAAATTAACTTTCAACTGTCGTTAACCCAAAGACTGATTGTTGATTTCAATAGCACGGTTCTATTTGAGGCGGTATGTCGTTGCGCTTGCCAGTTACAGGGGGACCTACAATTTATCACAGATTCCAAACCACCATCCTACTTGACATTTCTGACGTTAATAAACATTGCCAGAGATGAAAGAAATCTGGCACAAAAGTCCTAGGACTGACTGGGGATCGACACCAAGACTTTTGGATTCATAGTCTGGCATTTTATCAATTCCTTTTTAAATAATTGCGACACCGAGATATGCGAAGTTAAAATACACGGAATATGGTACTTTTGTGCTGCTGTTGAGATTGTTTGAATGGCTCTATCAGAGGTTTACTGCACTTTCCGTCGAGAATGGCGTAAACACGACGTATCGTTTGCCTCAACGAAGACAGTTTTCGTAGACAGTAGAATAAACATCTGGGCAGCGCGTTATTCGAACGTCGCAACAACTGTTTAAAAAACCAGTATTCAAAGTATTTTTTTGCAGTGCAATTTGTCAGACCTACAAAAGTCACACTACTAAGTTTCTTTATCACAAATCAATTCTGGCGCAAGTATATCAGTTCCATTACAAAAGTTAGTGCCTGTATCTCTGTAATTAACTTAGTCGCCGAAATGCATTGGCCTGTGCGTGTCAATATTCATCTAGGTGAAGAGAAACTATCTCTGACGCCTCAAGAGTTAATTTATGTGGAAACTCCATTCGTCTCAGACTGTACACTGACACTAACTACTGAGCTGTGAGTGTTTCACGATTGCGTTATCCGACGATTCCTCTTCCGGGTGGCAATCTTTTTTTAGCCTCTGTTCTCGCTTCATTACTGCATAATTACACAGAATATTAACGAACCTGGATTACGTCGTAATTTTTCTCGCGTCATTTTGTTGGAGAATTACGCCTTATTCACTGCGCGCAGATCGTTTTAAGTTTCCCTTATCGCAATTCTCCTTGCCTCTCACTGGCTACGCTTTCACTGTGACTCATTGACGTCGCGTGGAGTAGAGTTCCGTAACAACTTCCATTACTCTCACTGCTCTGCTGGAAGTTTCCCGGCAAGCAGTTAAAACGCCCATTTTATCAACCTCTGAAACAATACAATGAGCACTCCTATTGTTTTGCTCTCTCAAAAAGGTTCACGGATTCTTATTCATACCCGAAAAATTCATTTGTCTCGATGAATTCATTTTTGCATTTGACTACAACAGGTTACTGCTTTTTTTTCATGAAACAACCTTTTTTCATTTTATTAGCCAACTTGCTCTTATTTACCCGAACCCGTGCCACGTCTGAGGTTCAAATACGATATTTACCAGCGGAATAGACCTACATTATGGAACTCAAAAGACATTTAACGACAGCTCTAGAAGAACATAAAAATAGTGTAAACCATTGTCGGTCGTTTTAACACGACCCTTTAGCCCCGCAGAAATGGAAGCTACTTGCAGAAGTGGAAGCCAGTTGGTACAACGTAATAAATCGTTCCATATGTAGTGATGGCAAGATCTGCCGAATCCGTCTTGTGCAATCCAACTCCACCTATTATCATCTTGCCACCTGTACTGCTATTTATATTTATAGACAGTGCTATGAAAATGTTCAGAGTATGCAGTCTTCGTATTAAATGAAGCCTTCGGTACAGCTTCGCCAGATCGCAACAAAGCTGGCAGCTTTCAACCTAACGTAGACTTCGGGATAATCTACAGATCAGTTTGTCATCACACAACCTACATCTCTAAAAATAACAAACCAAAACCAGACTGTCGTATTCTTTCCCTGTTTGCGCATGTATGGCGTCACACGTCGCATCATTATGTCACAGGAGGGTGTCGACAAACCGTATGGGTAGGTTCAGTTAATACTCATTATCCTGTAGTGACGACACTATAACCATCAAAACTTTTTTTAAAGTTGTTCTTAAAGTGTTAAATCGCAATAGGATGCGATAAAAGGTAAACCAACAAATTTCAAACTACATCCTCTTACTTTTTCAAAAAGTAAGGTTAGAAGTCAATGCTCCGCCGACAGCGATTGATAGGTGCGGAACAAATTCTGAATGGCCTAGGATGTGAGGGGGAAGGGTGGGGGAATCTAACGCAGTGTTTCTTCGAAGTAACCATCCCAGCATTTCATTTAGGGGAACCGTGGCTAATGTAAACACGGATTACCAGACCGGGGATTTGAACCTCACACGCCTCCAAAAGGCGATTCCAGTGATTATATAGCTACCGCGCCACACCGGCCCGTATTTGTTATAACCATGCGTTCGTCTACTCACGAAATTCTTGAACGTAATTCATTCTTTGAAAATATACGGAGGTCATCTGAACACCACGAAACTAACACCATCCCAGGCTCATTACAGTCCATTTATATTCATGGGCGTCCGCAGAAATTCTGCCAAGAAGGCAGCATGGTTCTAAAATTACCAGTTTTGACGTAATTCATTCGAGAAGTTTGCAAACGTGTCGTGTCTCAAAAACTAATAAGTGCGCGAAACTTATTGTATCCAAACGAGTGCTATCCGTTTCGTATTTTTTAAGGTAAATTACTCTGATTCATAAACAATAACCTTACTTTGATAGTATGCGCAAAGTACAACTTCTTACGTTATTAACATAGAGATGAATGTCATCCTTTCGAATCAACAATCTGAAATTACATCTTCGCATGATTAAACCAACGGTATCCATCTAGGTACGAAATAAAGCTGGAAAATGAATATATTTATTACATTCCCATAACGTTATGCTGAAAATTAACACTAAAATATGTGATGGAAAAACAAGTCAAAACGATTGTTACCAACTGCTGATAAACTTGAAAATGTATATCCAACTTCAATGCCATCTACAACATTATTTACTTACAAAACTTCAAGCGGGAGCAAGTTCCTGGATTTATTGCGTCATTTGGATGCCTTCTGTTTTCTTGCTTAACGCAATTGGGGGGGGGGGGGGGGGGAGGGGACTGATGACAGGACTTACACTGCTGTCTTGATCAAGTTGTGCTGGGAATCCGAACGTCACAGTGTTGGTCAGTCACGTTTTACGGCTAGATAGGGGCGTTACGAGGAAGTGGCAGAAAAAAATATTGAGGGTGCTGTTTCGGCTGTTATTTGCAAAGCTTAGCCTCCACCATAAATGCAGAACGGGGCCCAAACAGCCGCTGCACCAAGGAATCACCATAATTTTCCATAATAAAAACCCACAAAGATAAATGAATGTTGAAGCCATAGCATTTTAAGTCGCGCTCGGCAATGTTCAATATACAGCTCAGTAGAGCAGCAAACAATCATTGCTAGACACAGGCGAGGATTTTGTAATAGATAAAAGTTCTGCGCCAGAAGTGCCCAGGAGGAGGCAAGATTTCCCCTTTATGGGAAAACATTACTTTATTCACAAAAAACACGGTGTTAAATCTTTCATATCAGGGAAACAGTTACTGGTAGCTCTATTACTGATAAGTGCTGACTTATTTCATGCGTGAAAAACCATCATTATCAATTCTGATGACATAGAATTAACTGAGCTTTAACTGTGTTGGCGAAACTCCAATCTACGAGGAAAACTGGCAAGTTTATCTTGTGTTATCAAAATATTTGCAATTATTCCTGGTAAACCGAGGTTAAGCGTACTTCAAAAAAACCTCGGCCATATGTCACTTTGGAAATATATGATCTGTTATTTTGGCACGTTGAATGTCTCTCCTCCTCCTTCATAGCCCTTTTCAGAAACAACGCAATCTCTTGTCGAATGTGGAGTTCTCTTTGTGACATCTTGCTCCATGATGGCTGTCTTCTACGCGAAACAAAAGCACATCGAATTTAGCTCCGACTTCTTTGCACAACTGTTTGAGAACCCTTGTTTCTTGCACTACCTCATATGTAGTTCACAATCTATAGTACCTGAGTACACTCAACAAACTACGCAGAAGTTTTTTCACTACTAAAGCATAGCGAAGTATAATGCAGTGGCTGAATGTTGCATTTGGAGTCACTTGTTTCGCCACTGTGTGAGATCTAGAGAAAAAGCCCAGCATGGAGTGTGCTCTGTCTGTGTGTACATTTACCAATTTTGACCCATGCACGTCATTTTTCTCAGAAAAATTCTAAACTGACCAGAAAATATCTTTGCAGCTTGTAGCAATGTTCAGTTCTTTTCTCAGACAGTCATCTCATTTAGGCTATCTAATACAGACACTCAGCTGTGAACAAGTTGCGACGTCAGTCGATTCATGTAACTGCAGTGTAAAAAACTATTACCGTAGCCAAAACATCCAAACGCATGTCCTCGATACAGCTTCTAATCGTGTTGTTAAAGATGTTTTTTATCTTTTCCAGATGATAGTATCTTAGATGTGGGTCCACCACATCTAGTAAGCAAGGGTTGGTGATTAGACCCTCTCTAACTGTATGAAGCTCTTTGGCTTCAGCGATTCTAAAGAACGATTCGGTGTATGCCGACTGGAAAATTTAGCATGATGCATCTATATGTGAACTTTCCAATGCAGTTCTTTGTGTTTGAGAAAATCAAAGTCTTTTCCAGCGAACCCTGCACGGCTTCTTTCAAAGTGGTCTTAATTTGCTGCGTTTCATACAATCTGCTGTTAACACTTTACTTCACAGAATACTGGGCTTCTCATTACCTTTATCAGCTATCATGGTAAAACCCCGGCGCAGAAAAGCTTCTCTGTATGATTTTTTTTTCTGGTGGCTTGACTATTTAACGAAGGAAAAACTTTCTAGTGTATTTAATAGAGGGCGACTGTATAGCCGCGTCAGGGGAAGTCGCAGCAATGTCACTGTTCAAACAGTTCGTGGTGGTAGTGCTTCAGATGCCAGAGCATTCACATAGTACACACCAGCCGAGTTACAAACAAGCATATTTCTTGAGGCAAGATACGCGACGTGGATGTATGAAAACGCACGCATTTGCTATGAACTCTTCAATCCAGTAACAGAGTGGTCTGATCTTCGTAGGCCCGTATTGTGTTCATTCGACGATAGTCCAGAACAGTACTGAATAGCTTACAGAAGTTTAGGAACACTTTATCAACACAGGTGCTGCTATCTTCTGCGTCTCATGAACGAGCTACATTCCACAAAATTTGTTTTCAGAATCCACGTTAATTCTACAGCGGAAGGTTTTCGTTCCCAGATGGGTCATACGTCTCTTGTCAAATTTCTATAAGAGCGAGCCTTTTTTCTTTTTCTTTTTTTACGATGATATGACAATACAAATAGAGTCTCATCGCGTCAGTAACACGCCCTCTCCGTGAACGGAACGCGAACACTATCTCTCAAACCGTAACCTCTGCTACACATTTATTTGTAGATTATGGAGAAACATTTCTTGCAAGGAAAGCTTTCGTACAGTGCTTCACTGTAGTTTGCAGTGAGAAATCAGTATCAAATACGCAGTTACACTATGTTATTCGTCGGTGTTTAGTTCCACTGAACAATTACCAGCAGTGTGAACGTGCCGGAAAAACTGACATTTTTGTTTAGATCTTTTACACCAAATTAACACTACGCTGGGTGTGTATAACTTGCGTCCCTATTCAAGAAACATCTGAAAAATGCAACCACGCTTAGAAGTGTGTACCATATGGCACACAGCTGAGTGGTCAACGGCCCACACAAATATAAATACCTAAATGTATCTATTTTTGTTGTTATTGCGTCGTAATCGCAGTGAGCAGCATATGCAACGCTTAACGACTTTGCCATTACCGCACTTAGCGTAACGAATAAACTGTCAAATATTTTATACAGTCAACGACGACTGTTATGTCTTTCAAGAAATAAACTGTCAGTCCAGTTGGTATAAATTTTATTTGGATTTTTTCCCATATAGCGGAATACCCTTACATGCATCAGGAAAGTTTTGAATATATCCTAAGAAAACGGAGCATGCCACAAGGCCAACAAAAATGTTCATTTTCACTTACGTTTCTTTCTGTTACTTCCTAACGTAACATCAGGAGGTTCTCCTACAGAATGCACTAAATGGCAGTGGCACCACCATCGTTTTCTTTGTCTGTGAAGTGGACACATTTCACACTGCAGCTCTACTAGCCTGCAGCTCCCGGTGTCTCAAAGCACAATATTTTGCCCAAAAATACTAACTGAAGTGGAACTTCGCAGTGGGTGATGTAGTAGAGATAACTTTCATCTTCTGACATGGGGGAGGGGGGCAGCAGCATCATTCATGCTGACACTAACCATACTGATGAAACATCTGTTAGTTGTAATTGTAAATACAGCTATTCAAGGAGGTCCAATGTGGCCGTAATTATCTTGCGGCAGCGAAATTTTGTAGATATGCTAATGTTTTATCCCGAACCGATTTATGCTGAAAAAAATAGTTCCAGTTTTGATCTCAAGGTGCAAATCTGGCATCGTACACTGTGTGACGGTATGACATCCACGCTGTCACTTGACAACCCGTAATAGTTAATAACATTACGCGTTTCTCACTTGTTTGACCTTTTCCGTCCACATCTCGTTTCTAATCCATTACATACGGTAACATTTCTATACATGTTTCTTGTACCCACAGCAAGAGTGTTCCACTTGGTGGCCAAAACGAAATTTTTGAGCATACGTCGGTCCCGCACTAACCCATTAACATAACTATCACATTTATCTTTCTATCGTATCGCTGTCATACAACAATTACTGCCCATATTGGACCTCTATAAGTAGCTGCACTTAAATTTTAACCACTCAGTATTTACCTATGCATGTTACCAAAGTAAGACCAAATTACTTACCGTAGCTCTTAGCGTGTTGTCACTATGGCAAATCGATTACTGGCGTCTTGTGCAATTCAACCTGCGTACACTGAAAGAACGAAGCAGAATCTTTCACGCCGTGACTGTCAAATTAGTTATGTCTCAGAGCATATCCGCTATCAACTGCCGGAAACCCAAAGATTTATAAGTTACTTGGGTTATTATTTAGCTAAAGTTTCGTGACGAACGAATGTAGTAACATATACTTCATAAAATCAGTCCACAACCATTTCTATGGTCAACAAGACCACAAATGAGAAACTGATAAGGAGGTTAAATCAACGTTTGTATGTCTATAATCACGCAAAAGTTTGATAATGAGTATTTCTTACATTTCAGCAGCTAGCCTAAAACCTGTCCAGTATAAACAAACATTGCTATAGGTCTACGGAAATGTTTCAGACCCATCACAACCAATAAAGTGGTGTAGCATAAGGTTCCAATGACATGATTACGCTGTTTTCGAGCTTTTATCACATTTTTGCTATTCGTTGGCGTTTAGTTCCTTTGTATCATTACCAGTAGTGTGAACATGCTGGAAAAACTGACACTTTTCTTTAGATCTTTTACACCACATTAATTCTATGCTCGATGTATGTTACTCTTAACCCTATACAACACACACCTGAAAAATGCAACCAGACTGGAAATGTGTACCATATGGTTCAATGCTAGTAGTGGCCTGCGGCCCAGACAAATATAAATACCCATATGTATCTTTTGTTGTTCTCATTACGTGGTAATCGCAGTGAGCAGTATATGCAACGCCTAAGCTTGTAATGTTTCTTCCCTATATATTAGCCCACGAATTTGCCATTACCGTACTCTGTGTAAAAACGAATGAACTGTCATATCAGTTGGTTGTGTATAGCCCTGCAGGGAATGCAAACGCTGTAATTACGTTAAGCGGCGGAGGGCATCGAAAAAGTAGTAATCAACAGAACAAACGCATTATGTCCAATTCCGTGACAGTGCTGTCACACTGAACATTTCACTGTGAATGTAACTGAAAATACAACTATGTAAATTTGAGAAACCATCAGCTTCGCAGCATCATGCCAAAATCAAGTGCAACCAAACTGTTTAATCTGCTGACCGATTCGGAGCCAAAATGGGCCTCAAATCCGCATGTTTGTGTTCCGAGGAAGCAACTTAGAGAAAAAAAGGATATTCCTCAAGATCTTTTTCTATCCTTGTTCGGAAATTGATTTAACACAACTTGTGCAACAATTTATCCTCAGAGTCAATTCCAACGTAATGAGTTACCTCTGGAACTGTCAGAGTTCCAACAACGACGTTAAGACAAGCTAACTGGTGAAGTACTAGCAAAGAGCAAAATTATCGTACAAGGGGCTTCCATTGTGAAGCAAATAATGTCAGAGACTGAGTAGACTTTACGTTCTTCCACAGTATGGCCGAAATTATGCAAACTATAGCTCACAAACAATATGGTGTACGGAAACAGCTGGGTACGCGGCCAAGTGAAGGTCCAGTTTCGAACCCAGTGAACGACAGCATGCCACAAGATTAGTTTCTAGTTACGCAAATCCCTGGTGATTTCTGGACATGGGTGTTGCAACTGCTATTCGTTTTTGTTGGTGCACACAACGGCAGGATTGGCAGCTTTGCCTTTTTCACAAAACAAAGCTTTCAACAAGAAAACTTTCAAAACGAAAATTGCTTGCTCTACAGAGAACTATCGATATATGTAAAATGGACTACGTTCTATAAGTAACATGTAGACTTACCACATGGAAAAGCACATATCTTCCTCTGGGTGACTGTCTACAGCAGGAGCCGCTCGTTGAAACAGATGTTCTTATTCACAAAGACTAAGTAGTATAGCTCCGTCAGGAGAGCAGTGTTTATCACAGCATGTGCCGCAAAGGCCACTGTCACAGCATGTACACTGAATTCACTGCGCTGAGAACAAATACTTAACCTGCACCTCCCACTCACTCAGCGTGACAGAAGCACACTAAAACTAAACAAGCCACTCGACCGCTACACAGGACCGCACGCGTCCGACCCAGCAAGTCGACTGCGGCGACTGATCGACAAGGATTCTGCGAGGAGCCGAGACTCTCCCAAGCAACCGAGCTTGGCGGCAGAAAGCGTTGTTACTTGCTGCCATCTGCTGATCAGAATTGGAACTACGATCGTCTGTCAACTTATACAGCTGACTGAAAGTAGTAAACATTTAGTGCGCAACAGTTTTTACTTTGTTTTCCACCGTTGTTACGCTAGTACGTAATTGGGCAAGGCCGACTGAAGCTACAGAAGTCAGAAGAATTGAGAAACGATAAAGTGAAGGAATTTTTAAATATTAAGAGCGTTGGTTTAACGGCCGTGAAAGTTAACACGTAGTTTATGAACAAAATAAACTCATAAAAGTAGAACTTAGTCTAAAAGAGTAATTTCCGTTCCCGACGTCTATAGTTGGAAGAACGGCGGTACCACTGATATTTTTCACGGTGTCCAATAAGCGTGATACAAAACGTAGTTAAAGTTATGAAGTTAAACTGAGGACGAACTTTAAAAGGCTCGAAGAACTTTTCTTTTATTTCAAATTCTGTTTAATCATTTGGCGAATAATTAACTTTGCGAGCCAAAGAATACGTCTTACAAAATTTATTACAAGGTAACATGCAATTTAAGGAATATTATATAAAGGACTGTTCGGTATAAGAACATTATTCTAATATTTATTAATGATTAACAGGTTATATTGAATAAAAATATATTACAATATGTTTAAGAATTCTGTGGGTTACACTCAAAAGTATTCTGGCATCAGATTGCTCATACTTACCCACCAAATCAGAAAATAAACCTTTTAGCATTTAAATTACTGCAAATGGTACAGAGGTAAAGATATAGCAACCACACAGAGAATTTGCCCAGTTGGGTTCGGTACTCATATAAAGTACAGATGGACTTTTCTATTAGCTATTGCTTAAGAAACTGTTTAAAAATAGAAGATTCATTGAAAAAATATATGAGGATGGAGACAGCACTGAACACGTACTGGTGTAACACCCTCCTTTCTGCACCACCTGAGGATCTTATATGCACAATGTAGGTCAGATTTTCTCCTTGTTTTGAGTCTGTGATACACATAGTTTTATTTGTATGGAACTTCATTTGGACAACTAAAATATGGGTATTGTTATCAGAATTCCTAATTTTCTAAGCCAGTTTCTACATGAATACCTAGAACAATCCTCACTCATGTCATTACTCTCTTGAGTGGTTGGTTCTTTCAGAACATAATGCTGTATTATAATAATAATGATGATGATTAGAAGACACTGTGGTATACAGTATGGACAGCATCAGTATTGCAAATACAACTAATAATATGTGCAGCATAAGAGGCAGAACCAAGCTTTTTTTGAAGGTGAAGGAGATGATGAGTCCACTTCAGAATATTGTCAGTATGTATACCAGGAACTTATATAATTCCACACTCATTAGCCCTTGACCATTGAGTTAATGTTAATCTCTCCCTGAACTATTTTTATTTTCTCTTTTTGCTCAGCTGGAAATCAATGAATTGCATTTTCTCTACACTTAGGGTTCATAAAAAAAAAAAAAAAAAAAAAAAAAAAAAAACGACTTTACAATTTCACTAAGAAAAGCATCTGCAAGTTTACCAAGGTAATTGTTGGTTACTTCATTAACCTTAATGGACATGTAATCGGCAAACAGTGTATGAGTCTTAAAGCTGGTACACATGAGAAACAAAAGGAGGCCAATGACAAAGATGTGGAACTCGGCAGTTGATAAACCACACTTACCTGATACAGATATTCCATCTGTGATGGTCTACAAAATTTTATGCTTTCTGTTGTTCAGACAGGATTTAATGCAGATTCCAATGAATCCACTTCACCCATAAAAGTTTGTCTTTGTCAAAAGAATCTGGTGGCTGACACAGTCAAAACCATTGAAAAGATCACCAAAGATTACAGTAGGAGATATTCTTGTATTAATTGATTCTAAGGTTTGGTTCATAAATAAAAATACTACTTGTTCAGTGGTATGTGTGTTGTAGGAAGATTCTGGTAGAATGTAAATACTTCTGAATTAAATGAGACCACACTTTGAAAAACATGAGCATTGAGTTGCTGATAAGCAGATATAAAAGAAAGAAAACTTGCTAGCTTTCACAGGAATCCTTTTTCCATCTAGAGTAAAATACATGTGAGTGTGTTTTCTGTGCAAGTTTTCTTTCTTTTGTGCATGCCTATCGACAACTCAGTATTTACCTGCTCAGGTGATACAGCCTGCTGGAATCTAAATTAGCTTGTCTTCATTAAGTTGTGATAGTTGAGATGGTCCGTTAACATTCTATGAACTAGTCATATGAGAAGTTTCAAGAAGCTTATTAGAAATATTACTTTCAGATTTGGCTTTTTAGAACAAAGATTTGATGATGGAATACTTGATTATATCTGGGACAGTTTCTTGTTGCAGATTATATCTGGGATGGTTTCTTGTTGCAGTGATTCATTAAAAATAATCCACAACATCCCATGTATAGGGTAGTGGGACAAGTGCCAAAATCACCAAAACAACTCTTGGTAGTTTTGTTACCTCATTGTAATAATCCAATAACCACAGCAGAGCTTATGAAAGAGAGATACAAAAACAATAAATACCTACATCATCCAAAGTTACTGTCCGGTGTTGTCAAGATTAATATTCATTACAGGTCAGGAATCACAAAATTCACTCTTCCAATATGTTCCATAGATTTCATTGTGCAAAAGAATGTTCTGGAATACTTAAAAAAAGAAACATTCAAGTGTTCTATGTACTACACACAGCTCAATAACGCATTTTGAAAGAGAATGGTCACCTCATCAAGTTGTCAAACATAGCTCATGCGATGAATTTGACAACCTAATGATGAGAGCATTGCCTCTCTAAACAGGTTGTTGAATTGCATGTAAGACAAAAAATGGTTGAATACTACCAGATCTTACTGTTAAAATATAACAATCACTACCTCTCTTCCTCAAGATGGATAATATTAAAGAAACAGATGTTATGATTTAATTATCTACACCATATTAATAATTAGCTGTTAACAAACTCCTTTATACTGAAACTTCCTGGCAGATTAAAACTGTGTGCCCGACCGAGACTCGAACTCGGGACCTTTGCCTTTCGCGGGCAAGTGCTCTACCAACTGAGCTACCGAAGCACGACTCACGCCCGGTACTCACAGCTTTACTTCTGCCAGTACCTCGTCTCCTACCTTCCAAACTTTACAGAAGCTCTCCTGCGAACCTTGCAGAACTAGCACTCCTGAAAGAAAGGATATTGCGGAGACATGGCTTAGCCACAGCCTGGGGGATGTTTCCAGAATGAGATTTTCACTCTGCAGCGGAGTGTGCGCTGATATGAAACTTCCTGGCAGATTAAAACTGTGTGCCCGACCGAGACTCGAACTCGGGACCTTTGCCTTTCGCGGGCAAGTGCTCTACCAACTGAGCTACCGAAGCACGACTCACGCCCGGTACTCACAGCTTTACTTCTGCCAGTACCTCGTCTCCTACCTTCCAAACTTTACAGAAGCTCTCCTGCGAACCTTGCAGAACTAGCACTCCTGAAAGAAAGGATATTGCGGAGACATGGCTTAGCCACAGCCTGGGGGATGTTTCCAGAATGAGATTTTCACTCTGCAGCGGAGTGTGCGCTGATATGAAACTTCCTGGCAGATTAAAACTGTGTGCCCGACCGAGACTCGAACTCGGGACCTTTGCCTTTCGCGGGCAAGTGCTCTACCAACTGAGCTACCGAAGCACGACTCACGCCCGGTACTCACAGCTTTACTTCTGCCAGTACCTCGTCTCCTACCTTCCAAACTTTACAGAAGCTCTCCTGCGAACCTTGCAGAACTAGCACTCCTGAAAGAAAGGAT
Organism: Schistocerca cancellata; assembly: GCF_023864275.1. Taxonomy (NCBI): domain Eukaryota; kingdom Metazoa; phylum Arthropoda; class Insecta; order Orthoptera; family Acrididae; genus Schistocerca; species Schistocerca cancellata. The sequence goes on along the minus strand of NC_064627.1, from coordinate 830,148,026 downwards.
ATTGCGGAGACATGGCTTAGCCACAGCCTGGGGGATGTTTCCAGAATGAGATTTTCACTCTGCAGCGGAGTGTGCGCTGATATGAAACTTCCTGGCAGATTAAAACTGTGTGCCCGACCGAGACTCGAACTCGGGACCTTTGCCTTTCGCGGGCAAGTGCTCTACCAACTGAGCTACCGAAGCACGACTCACGCCCGGTACTCACAGCTTTACTTCTGCCAGTACCTCGTCTCCTACCTTCCAAACTTTACAGAAGCTCTCCTGCGAACCTTGCAGAACTAGCACTCCTGAAAGAAAGGATATTGCGGAGACATGGCTTAGCCACAGCCTGGGGGATGTTTCCAGAATGAGATTTTCACTCTGCAGCGGAGTGTGCGCTGATATGAAACTTCCTGGCAGATTAAAACTGTGTGCCCGACCGAGACTCGAACTCGGGACCTTTGCCTTTCGCGGGCAAGTGCTCTACCAACTGAGCTACCGAAGCACGACTCTCGCCCGGTACTCACAGCTTTACCCAAGTGCTTTCTCAGGATACAGAATCATTTTTTGGTGTCACATAGTTCAACGTTTTTGAAACCCAGTCAGCATAATAACTCATCATGTATCTAAATATTCTCGACAAGTTTTTAATTCTGCACATGCTTCACAATAAAATGGCTACTCAACACTAATAAATAAAATTTTAATATAGATCCTCATGTAAAATCTGCAGGTACTTAAATGATAGAAACGGGGTATACACATGAGGCAGTAGCATGAGGTTTCTCTGTGTTGCTTCCACTATAGAAATCTTTTTCTTTATTGAATTCACATAATATCTCATTTCTCCTGTGGATTCAGTAGATACTAAATAAACATATATCTACACACTTTACATTTTTGGTTGATTGTCACAGTGTGGAAATTTACTAAATACATGAAAATAATGCATCTTTTCCTTATATTGTTGATATTCCAATACGGAGTTTCCACTGTTTAAGTGGAAACATGTATGTCACTTTCAGTTATTAGGTAATGATATAAGTTGTGAATATGATAATGACATCCCCAGTAAGTTAAGCAAATTTCAAATGTTATGTGCTACTGGACATAGAACAATAGCCAGTAAAACCAAAGAAAAGACACAAAGATGAAATTTTAATTAGTAATCACAGCACTTACGCTGAAGTGAGGCAAGACCCAAGATGGAAACAGTCAATTGAAATGAAATTTTTAAGAAAAGTGAAAGAATGTACTGTCACAGATAGAATTAAATATATTTTGCATGAATGAAAGGACAGAATACAGGATAACAAAATGGAAGAAGCATATTGAAAGACTGGGGGCAGAAATAATGGTCAGACTATAGACCTAAAGGAAAGAGAGATCCAGAGAGACCAAGGAAAAGGTGGCTTTTGTGAAGACGGAACAGGCTATAAGTCGACTCCTTGAAGTGAAGAACAAGAATAAGAAAAAAAAGGAAGAAAAATCCCATTGTATTGACAATATTCACTATGCCACAAGTGTGTGTGTGTGTGAGGGAGATATATATATGTCCTAGAAGGTGTTGTCAAAGACAAACAACTTTAATTTACATTTGAAAACACTTCTGTCTGTCAAACATTTTATTCCCGTAGTCTGATTATCAAAGAGCTTTATAGCTGTGCATTTCAGTTCTTTTTCGTAGATTCACTAGTGGGAAGTGCAGTTAATTATCCCTTTGGGTACTGCATCTGTGAATATCTCTATTACCAGTAATCTCAAACTGCCATTGACAACTGAATAAATCTACCTTGAGGCTGTGGTCGATATTCCAAACTGCTTAATCAAATAATGGAAAATCCAGGATGGAATAATGATAGTATTATGAAAAGGATAGATTACCACTCACCATATAGTGGAGATGTTGTGTCACAGACAGGCACAACAAAAAGACTGCTAAACAAGTAAGTGCTCTGCCAGTTGGTGAAGGAGACAAAACGCGCACGCACACACACACACACACACACACACACACACACACACACACACAACTTGCATGCACGTGACAACTGTCACTGGCCACCGAGGCCAGATGTGCAACTGCTCGTGACAGAAGAAGCAGTGTAAGTGGTGGGGGTGAGCAGGAGGCTGGTATGGTGACAGGGAAGGATATCAGGATAGGGATGAGGGATGGTAAAGTGCTGCTTGTGGGAGCATACAGGGCCTAAGGATGTGATGGGGGTAGGGTAGGGCACTTATGTGCAGTCAGGAGGTTAGATGGGGGAGGGGGAGGGGGGACAGACGGGAGTAAACGGAAAATAAGAGAAGTAAAAAGACTGTGGGTCCATCGGTGAAATAGAAGGGTGTGTAATGCTGGAGTGGGATAGGTGGGTGAAAGTGACTAACGAAGGTTGAGACCATTGGGTTATGGGAACATAGGATATATTGCAGGGAGAGTTCACACGTGTGCAGTTTAGAAAAGCTGGTTGGTAAGAAAAATCCAGATGGTGCAGGCTGTGAAGCCAGCATTGAAGAGAAAAATTATGTGTTGGGCAGCATGCTTCACAACTGGTGGTCCAGCTGTTTCTTGGCCACAGTTTGTTGGTGGCCACTTTTGCAGACATACAGCTTGTTGGTTGTCATGCCCATGTAGAATGCTCCACAGTGGTTACACTTTAACTTGTATATCACATGCCTGATTTAACAGGTAGCCCTTTGTTCAAATGGATAGGTGATGCTTGTGACTGGACTAGAAGAGGTAATGGTGGAAAGATGTATGGGATGGGCCTTGCATCTATTACAGGGATATGAACCATGAGGCAAGAGGTTGTGAGCAGGAGTGGAACAGGGATGGACAAGGATATTGTGTAGGCTCAGGGCATGGCAGAATACCACTGGGGTTGAGATAGGAAGGATAGTGGGTAGGATGCCCTTCATTTCAGGGCACATTGAGAGGTAGTCAAAACACTGACGGAGATTGTGATTCAGTTGATCTAGTCTTGTGGTGCTGGGTCATGGGGGCAATGCTCCTGTGTGGTCAATCAGTGGGACTTTGGGAGATAGTGGGTGAATGGAGGGAGAATATGGGGAAAGTCGGTTTCTGTACAAGGTTTGGAGGGTAATTTCAATCTGTGAAGGCCTCAGTGAGAGCCGTCATCTATTTGGAGAGGGACCACTCACCCTTAAATATGCGATGGCCACAGCTGCTTTGCAGTATGGAAGGGATTTCTTGGTATGCAATGGGTGGCAGCTGTTGAAGTGGAATTATTGCTGCTGCTTGGTAGGTATGATGTGGTCAGAGGTATTGATGTAGCCATCTTTGAGGTGGAGTTCATCATCGAGGAAGGTGGCTTGTTGGATTGAGGAGGACCAGGTGAAATGAGTGGGGGAAAAGGTGTTGAGGTTCTGGAGGAATGTGGATAGGATGTCCTCACACTCGATCCAGATCCATAAGATGTCATCAGTGAATCTGAAATGGGTGAGGGCTTTGGGATTCTAGGTGGGCCACGAATAGGTTGGCATAGGATGGTCCCATGTGGGTGCCCATAACCATACCCTGTATTTGTTTGTAGGTAATGCCTTCAAAGGAGAAGTAATGTTGAGTTAGGACATTGTTTGTCATGGTAATTAGGAAGGAGGTGGTTAGTCTGCAATCTGTGGGGCTTTTGGTAAGGGTAGTGTTCAATAGTGGTAAGTAAGGCCATGGACACTAGGGATGTTAGTGTAAAGGGATGGGGCATCACCGCTGATGAGAAGGGCATGACATGGTTAAGGAACAGGAACTGTGGAGAGTTGGCAGAGGAAATTATTGGTATAATTCATATAGGAGGACAGGTTACAAGTAATAGGCTGAAGGTGTTGGTCTCCCTGTGCAAAGATTCTCTGATTGAGGCCACAGTAACTGGCCACAACAGGGTATCCTAGGTGGTTGGGTTTATGGGCTTCAGGAAGCATGTAGAAAGTGCAGGGAGTGGTAGGAGTGAGTAGAGAGAGAGACTGAAGGGAGAGGTCCTGCGCTTGGCCTAAGGATTTGAGAAGAGACGGGAGATTTCTGAAATGGGGTTTTTAGGTGGATGAATCTAGCAGCTGGTGGAGTCCTTCTATCAGGTAATCCTCATGGATCAAAATCACCGTGGGAGGTTTGGGATAAGTTTTTAGATGGTGGATTGTAGTCCTTTCTGTTGTGTTATCTTGCATGTTGAGGATTTGTGGAACAGTGGCGAAGCAAAGTTTGAGCTTAAGAAATTTTGGCATGTTAAAAGGGGTTGATTTGTAGGCAGTGGGACAGATCACAGATGGGTGGAGGATTGCACTGAGTCATTGAGGGTTCATCATTGGTTTGGGGTTTGGTCTGATGGATATGGTTAATGTTGGAAAAGTGTTTCCATTATAATGGCTAAGATGATGAGAGAATGTCTTTAACCATTCCAACTTGATTGAATTTGGGAGTGGAGTGAAAGGTGCAAGCCTTAGAAATGAGTGACACTTCTGAGGGACTAAGGCTTTTGCAGGAAAGGTTCATGTCTGTGTTTTAGGTGTGTTTAGGTTCTGGATTCTATATGGTTGTGGGAGTGAGTTTATGAGGGTGTGTTAAATGTAACAGATCTGTGAGGCTGGGTTTGTCAGCTATGAGGTGATGTGAGGGATGTTTGAAGGGTACTTTAAGGATGATGGAGAGGGATGTCCAAGGCAGGAGTATGAGGTATACTGGTTGAAGAGTTTTTGAGGTGTTATTGTACATGCTGCTCAGTTTACTGGAGGGTAAGAGTTTTCGTGTGAGAGATAACATAGAGGAATTTGTGATCGCAGAACAGGAGAATTTTACAGATAGAAAGGAGGTATTAAAAGGAGGTTTCAGCCTGATTACATGGTTTTACTGGACTAGGTTGGTCAGGGCTAAGGACTGGTGGTACGTGAACAGATAGCAGTCATTGTGGAAGGAGGGGTTGCAGCTAGCTGAGATGAGTAATTTGATGGTAAGGTCATTTGGAGGCATTCCATGACTACACAATAAGGCAGGAAAAGTATATGGGACTAGGTTCTGGCTACAGATAAGGAAACTTTTCTGTACTGGCACAGATAGAAGCAGCAATGATCCATGGGGAGGATAAATATGTGTAAAAATACATAGATGATGTAGAAATATGTGCAAAAAAATTCACAAAAATACATCAGGACAGAATGGATGAAGTTGGAGAAACAAGATGAAACCTGAGGGAGCAGGGCCAATATAGAAAGGTGAAAACAAACTGAAATCAACGTGAAAACACCATATGATCAAATATAAAAATAAATAAAATGATTATAATGTGTGTTGCAGGTCAGTGGAGAGATATGTATGAAGAAGGGGACAGCAGATGTGACTAGTTTCGGTGATGTTAGAATGTGCATACAGGAATCAGAGAGGAGAAAGAGTGGGGGTTGGTGAGGGGGTTAATAGGATGAGGTACAAGTTTGTGTGGCAAGGAAGGTACGGAAAATAACATGTAAAAATACTCTAGAGTGAGGCAGGAAGAGTGATCAGTTTGAAGGTCTAGGATTAATGATATTGGAGGCACATAAGGTCTGCACCATCAATCAGAGCAGTCACATACCCTGTGTTGTGCATGGACAAGATGGCTGACACAGTGTGGCTTGTAAGTCATAGAATGTGTGCAGTCTGGAAGGTGGCATGTAACACACAGGAAGGAAGAGAGATAAAAGAAAGGACACTTGAGTAAAATAATGCATTATAAAATAATAACAAAGGAAAACACCACTTTAGTGCAGCATGGAAGAAAATCCATTAGGCAAAATCAAGCAATGGAAAATCCAGGATGGAATAATGACAGTATTATGAGAAGCATAGATTACTACTCACCATATAGGAGAAATGTTGAGTCGTAGACAGGCACAACAAAAGGACTGCTAAACAAGCAAACTTTTGGCCAAAAGGCCTTCTTCTAAAGTAGACACCACACACACACACACACACACACACACACACACACACACACACACACACACACACACAGAGAGAGAGAGAGAGAGAGAGAGAGAGATATGTGATGACTGTCTTTGGCTGACACACACACAGGGAGAGAGAGAGAGAGAGAGAGATATGTGATGACTGTCTTTGGCTGCTGAGGCCAGATTGCAAGCAACTGCGCATTCTCCACCAGGGTTTCAACTACCTCTGTTTGTGCCATGAAATGAGGCATATCATACCCACCATCCTTCCCATCCCTCCCACAGTGGTAATGCACTGCCCACCGAATCTACACAATCTCCTCGTCCATCCCTACTCCACTCCTTGCCACATGGTTCATGTCTCTGTTATAGACTTAGATGCAGGATCTGTTCCATACATCCTCCCACCACCACCTACTCCAGTCTGGTCACTAGCATCTCATCAAAGGCAGTGTCACCACTCTGCTGTGTTCTGTGTGGGCATGACAACCAACAAGCTATCTGTCCTTATGAATGGCTACTGACAAACTGATCAGGAAATAGTTGGACCACCCAGTTGCTAAGCATGCTGCCCAACACAACATTCTTCAATGAAGTGACTGCTTCACAGCCTGCACCATGTAGAATCCCTCAGATTTCATCTTGTTTTCACATATTTAATCTGTTCTATCCTTCTTGTGATTTTTCCTACGTATTTTTTTGAATCTTTTTAACACGAATTTCCATCTTATTTACGTATTTTTACTGCATTTTTATCTTCCATCATCTGCACCAGTATGGAAAAGTTTCCTTATCTCCAGCTAGAATCTAGTCACACATACTGTTCCTGCATAGTTGCCTGTCTCATGAAATTCCCCCAAATGGCCTTACCATTAAATTACCAATTTCTGGCTGCAATGACCTCCATCTGTTCAGATTTCGCCAGTCCTTAGCCCTCACCAACATAATCCTTCAAAATTGTGTGAAACTGGCCCAAACCTTCTTGCAGTACTTCCTACCTATTCATAAAATTCACCTGCTGTGTATCCTAAATCCTGTAACCCATCTCTCACAATGAAACTGTTGCCCTTCAGGAACTAGAGCAACAGGCACAAAGCCATCTCAAAAAAACTCTCCAATCGGTTCATCTCCTGCTCTCACCTCGGACTACCACTATCCATGACCCCTACAACACCCACCAAACCTGCCCCACATCCCCTCACATCTGACAAACCCTGCCTCACAGACCTACTACATTTATTAACACTCTCAGAAACTTCCTCCCACCACTATACAGAATCCTGAACCTAAACAGACTCAAAACACAGACCTGAAGCTTTCCACCAAAAGCCTTAGTCCCACAGAGGTATCAGTCCTTTCAAAGGCTTTATATTTTGCCCTGCAACCAAATAAGTCATCCTTCTTCTGGCTCTTACAGTGGAAAAACTTTCTCTATAGCAATCCTACCAAGCAGACTCAACCAAAGACCAATGTTGAATCTTGCCTGACTCAGTTCACTCATCCATCCAGTAGTGACCCACCCCCACTACCCCCAAATCCACCCCTGTTAACGTTCCAGAATTTGTTAATCTCAAACCTTGCCTCACTAGCATTCCCCAAATTCGTCAACATTCAGACTAGCCTTACACCTGCAGAACGATTCACAATCCACCACCTAAAAACTTATCCCAAACTCTTCATCCTACCTGCTGTTAAAGACTCACCCATGGTGGTTTCGATCAACAGGGATTACCTGATAGAAGGACTGCACCAGCTGCCAGAATCATCCATCTACAAACCCTGCCACAGTTGCCTCATACCAGAAATCCAGCAAGATCTCCAGTCTCTCATCAAATCCTTAGTCCCGGCCCAGAACCTCTCCCCTCAGTCTCTCTCTCTCCTCACCCCTACCACTCCCTGCACTCCTACCTTCTACATGCATCCTGAAGTCCATAAACTCAACCACCCAGTATGCCCCATTGTGGCCAGTTACTGTGCCCTCTCTGCACAGGGAGACCAACACCTTCAGCCTGTTACCAGCAACCTATCCCCCTATATAAAAGATCATTTCCTCTACTGACTCTCCACAGTTTCTGTCCCATAACCATATGGTGCCCTTCGCATCAGCGGTGATGCCCCCTCCCTTTACACTAACATCCCTAATGGCCATGGCCTTACAGCTATTGATCACTACCTTTCCCAATGCCCAACAGATTGCAAAGCAACCACCTCCTTCCTAGTCGCCATGAAAAATAATATCCTAACCCAAAATTACTTCTCATTTGAAGGCATTACCTACAAACAAATAAAGAGTACAGTTACAGGCACTCGCGTGGCACCATCCAATGCCAACCCACTCATGGCCAACCTAGAGGAATTCTTCCTAGCCACCCAAAAACCCAAAACCCCTCACCTAGTTCTGATTCGCTGATGACATCTTCGTGGTCAGAATCAAGGGTGAGGACAACCTATCCACATTCCTCCAGAACCTCAACATCTTCTCCCCCATTCGCTTCACCTGCTTGTACTCAACCCATCAAGCCACCTTCCTCAATGTTGAACTTCACCTCAAAGATGGCTCTGTCAGTACCTCTGCCCATATCAGACCTATCAACCATCAGCAATACTTCCACTTCAACAGTTGCCACCCATTCTGCTAAATCTACGGAGCAAGAACCAACTCGTTTTGCCAAATTTTTCTTTATTAATGAAACTACAATAAACCACCAACAGTAACACACTCTTCAAAACAAATAAACAATAAGGATCCCTTCTGCAGAGCAAGCAAATAACAACTAATTTCTATAGTCAGAGCTCCCTTCGACTCTATACCTGTACAACAGTTCCACATAGAAGTCAGCTGTTAGCAGCTGGTAGATAGCCTAACATGACGGAAGTGACATATCACAATCGTTGTGGAAGAGAGGATGGTTGAGATGGCACACCGCTGGTCCATCCGATCTTGTCCGCACTCAGAAAGTCGAGAACTGCCTGCTGAAGAGCCGGGTGTCGGCTTATCTAGCCCCGGGTGGAAGGATATTTCCAGGACTATTTGTACACATGTGATCGCCAGGAAACAGTTCATTGATTGTTGCGTCCCCTTCCTCTGCTGCTGGTTGATGCCCTCTGATGAACATTGCCCGTACCTTTGTGTTTGTCATCAACTGTGGTACTTGCTTGTAAACACTCTTGTGTCAGGCAGACTTTGCAGCGGAGTTCCCAACTTGCTTCACTAGTCTGTCTGCAGTGTTGCCACTGCAGTAGGCATCTGTTGTGACTGCAGCAGTCACCCCCCCCCCCCCCCCACTCCTCCCATGGATGAGACGAAGGCACATCTCGACATTGGTCTCAGGTTCCACAGGTGGAATGAGACCATGGGTAGTGGCGGAGCTGCTGGTGGCAGGGGGAGCCTCATTTGACATCCATAGGTAAGGGACCCGCCCAAGGGGACTCTGCGAAAGCTGGCATCGTCGTTGTTGTTGGAGGTGGCGATGGCTGCAACGTCGATGGCTGTGACGTTGGCAGCTGCATTGGTGATGACGGTGATGGCAAAGGGATGTCAAATGAGCTCCCGGCCTCCCGGTAGACCTCAGACCGATGACGTGACACTGGAGACAATGGCAGCAGTGGGCCCATCCCACGAAAGTGCCGTAGCTGGTCGAAGTGCTTCCGACAGAGGGAACTGTTGTCGAGAATGACAGTTGCCTTGGTATGGCCAAGGAGCATGGAGACCTTAGCGGGACCCAGCGGGGGTGGCCCTTGGGAAACACTAATGCCCAGACTGGATCCTGCAAAGAGAACTGCAGCTGCACCAAGACTGGAGCAGCCAGATGAGAGGAAGCAGGAAACATGAGTAACAAGGGCATCCAATAAGGGTGGCCATGCATCTTCTCCACCGGAGAGGACCCATCATGACCAGAAGAACAATAAATAGACAGGAAGAGGTCGAGGGCAGCTGCGTGGGAGTGATGCTGACACAGTTTGGCCATCTGCAATTTAAATGTGTGGATAAACCTTTCAGCCAACCTATTGGATGTGAGAGGGAATGGCGCCATATGGAGCAGCTAGATGCTTGACATAGCGCAGAAGGAAGTAAACTCTGGCAACGTGAACTGCGGGCCGCTGTCCATCACAATCTCCTCTGGAGAACCTCGATGGCGAAAATATGAGAGAGGGCTTGAATGGTGTGAGCAGTGGTCGTCGACGACATGAGTGCAACATACAAAAAACCACTGCTGGACTCCACCAGAATAAACCAGTAGGATCGTAGGAACGGACCCACAAAACCCAGATGGAGCCGAGACCATGGGGTGACTGTCGGAGGCCACGGAAGCAGGCGCTGCAGTGTCGCCGACTGCCGATGCTGACAAGAGGAGTGAGAACCCACCATGTGGGTGATGTCGCTGTCCATTCCCCACTAATAGACATGCTGGTGGGCGTGTCTCTTCATCAGGATGATCCCCCAGTGCACAATATGCAGGACTGCGAGGACCTCCTGATGGAGGGAGGATGGTATCATGACACACCAACGATCAGTTTCCCCTAAGAGAAGAAGAGTCCCATCATGGACATAAAAGTCGTTGAGGTGAGGCCAATAAGCCCGGACCTCTGGGTCCAACAACTGTCAACAATTGGAGGGCCACCTGAGTTGAATGTGGCACAGAATCGTCTGGAGAACTGGGTCCAAGGCCATATGCAGTGCAATGAGCCGGGCGTTCAGTGGCAACATGGCGACGGTGGAGGAGGCCGCATCATCCAGATGAAAACAAGCAACCAGATCAGCATCGAAGTTGGAATCCGCTCCCACAGGAAATCGAGAAAGAAGATCAGCATTGGCATGGATAGCTGTGACCCGGTAATGGATGTCGTAGGTGTACCCTGCAAGGAACAACGCCCAGCACTGCAGGTGGCGACCAGTCTGGGTAGGGATGGCAAACACAGAGACCAAGGGCTTGTGGTCCGTGTAGATCATGAACGGTCATAGGTGAAGTCGTAGAACTTCCTGAATGCAAATGCGATGGCTAAGGCCTCCTTCTTGATGAGGCTATAGTTTCAATGTGATGGGGTTTTTGAGGCAAAAGCCACTGGGCGCTCAACACCGTCAATGATATGAGACAACACAGCTCCCAGCTCATAACCAGATACATCAGTGCCCAAAATAAGAGGCTCGGCGGGGTCATATAGGACGAGGTACGGTGGAACGAGAAGAGCAGATTTGAGATGCAGGAAAGCCAGATCACATTCTGGCGACCAAGTCCAGGGAACATTCTTGCAAAGCAGGTGAAGCAGAGGCTCTGCCAGAGCTGCAGCAATGTGGGATGAAATGCCGATAATAGGTGAGTTGACCCAAGACGGATTTGAGCTGAGAGACATTTGTTGATGGTGGGAGCTGCTTCGAGGTATTGTGGCGATGGGTGAATGCCTGCAGCACTCAAGACATGCTCGAGATAGGTCACTTGTGGCACAAAAAATTGACATTTGGCCCTGTTGCACCACAACCCTGTAGCCTGCAGAACTTGAAAAGTCGCAGAAGATTCTGTGCTAAGTCTGGGGCCGAGGTCCCTGTGGCTAAGATGTCATCTAAGTAATTGGTGGTGCTGGGGGCCTCCTTAGTCACAGATTTCAGAAAGTGTTGAAATATGGCTGGAGCACTGGCGATCCCAAAGAGCAGGCGGTTGTACCATAAGAGCCAGAAGGGAGTATTGATGACAAGGACCTATTGAGAGGGAGCGTTGACTGGCAGCTGCTGTATGCTTCTCCAAGATCAATCTTGCCGAAAATCTTTCCACCTGCCAACTTGTGCAGAATATCATCGACCTTTGGGATAGAGTCAATGACAGACTGGGCACTGATGGTGGCCCTAAAATAGCCACATAGCCAGAGGGTCACATTTGGTTTTTCGAGGATGACAATGGACAAAGCCCAGCAACTGTGGTGAACTGGTGTCAGATTTCCCGCCTACTTGAGGCGGCTCAGTTCCTTATGTAGGCATCCTGCAGGGTAGAAGGCACTGGACAAGCTTTGTGAAACTTCGGACCTGCCAAGAGAAGCAGTTTGATGTGCGCTTCAAAACCAGACACCCCAAGAGAAGAATCAGAGAATATGTCAGGGAAGGAATCAAAAAGCTCCTGTAGGAGAAGTGTCAGGGGACACAGTCTGAACCACCGGGGCTGAATCATGGAGCTCAAGGCCAAGAGAATGAAAAAGATCCATCCCAAATGGCTGTGGGGGCGGCTAGGACCAAAACTCGGGCAGTGACATCATGAGAGACATACCGCACCTGCACCAGGAACCACCCCTGCATGCAGATAATGTCATTACTATAGCTCTTCAAAGGGGTCGGTGTACCCAAGTGGCAGTGAGAGTCGCCGTCAATAATAGTAGCTGAAGACCCTGTGTCCAACAGGAAATGGAGAGGAGTCCCATTGATCTGGACAATCAGAGCGATGGACCCCTTCATGTGTGGGAGGACCATCTGGACAAAGGAGATGCTTGGCAGCTGGTCAGAATCCACTAAGACTGAGTCCAGAGGGTCCAACGTCATTAGGTCCATCTACATTGATGAAGAGGAATGGCAAACATTGGCCCAATACCCTTCATCCCATCGGCTGAACAGACCACTGCCGGAAACAATCATGGCACTGGTGTGTAACACAGCACTGACAACAGGAGGGCAACCTCTGACCTCTGTTGTTGCTGAGCCCAAGAACCCATAACTTGGTCTGGAGGAAGTGGTGGTGGTGGGTCGCCTGCTGCGGGCCGTTGGCATGGCTACTGCTACTGCTCTGGTGATTGCGGCTCCAAGCGATGGCGGGGTGGCCGTGTGGCAAAGACCTGCAGTGAGGCATGGAACGCCAAAGATGAACGGGAAGACTGTTCATGGGCACAAATGACCGACAGACATGTGTCCAAGGAGGGATCCTTCAGCTTCAATAGATCCATTCGCAGTGCATCGTCAGGACCATGGACCAGAATTATGTTGCGAATGAGGGCCAAACCATATTACTGCTTACACCCCAGGTTGGCACAGGAGAACTGGCGGTCTTGGGAGAGCCCTAAAAGGCAAGCCCTGTAAGACTGCAATGGAAGCTTCTGACAGCTGAAGAACGTGTGGCAAGATCTCGCGACATGGACCTGGGCACCAAAATACTGTGCTGCACTAAGCGGTAAATGTCAGAACCCACACAGACAAGAAAAAATGCACAATTCCAGACAGTGATGACGATGCCATGGACAAGGAAATGTTGTTCCAATTACTCCATGGTTCAATAGACTTGTTGAATGGTGGGAATATGACAGGAGTGGCTGACACCTGAACCCCAGAGGAACACTAGTCAAAGCTTGCAGACGCTGGATCAGAAGTTCATTTGTGTGTTGCATACGATCCAACAGCTCAAGGACACAAGCCAATGGTGCATCTAAACCTGGAATACCTTCAGCCATGCCAACAAAAAATGGAGCAAACGCAGGAATTCAAACAAACTCGTCGCCACTGCTAAATCTACAGAGCAAGAACCAACTCGTTTTGCCAACTTTTTCTTTATTAAGGCAACTACAATAAACCACCAACAGTAACACACTCTTCAAAACCAAAAACCTATGAGAATCCCTTCTGTGGATCAGGCAAATAACAACTGATTCCTACAACCAGAGTTCCCTTCGCCTCTACACCCATACAACTGTTCCATGTCAAAGTCGGCTGTTAGCAGCTGGTACATAGCCTAACATGACAGAAGCGATGTATCACAATTGTTGCGGAAGAGAGGATGGTCGAGGTGGCACACACACTGCTGGATCGGCCAATCTTCTCCACACTCGGTGAGTCAAGAACTGCCCGCTGAGTGGCTGGGTGTTGGCTTATCTAGGCCTGGGCGGAAGGATATTTCCGGGACTATTTGCACACATGTGATCACCAGGAAATAGTTCATTCATCATTATGCCCCCTTCCTCTGCTGCTGGTTGATGCCCTCTGATGGGCGTTGGCCTAACCTACATGTTTGTTGTCAACTGTGGTACTTGCTTGTAAAAGCTCTTGTGTCAACTTCACGACAGAGTTGGCTACCCGCATCACTGGTCTGTATGCGGTGTTGCTGGTGCAGTAGATGTCAGTGGTGACTGCAGCGTGTTCCATACCGGGAAGTCCCTTCCATACAGCCAAACTACCTGTGGCTGTTGCATCTATAGTGATGAGCGGTCCCCCTCCAAATAGATCACGGTCTTAGCAGACTGAAATTATCCTCCAAACCTTGTACAAGATCTTCCCTGTCTTATCTCTACAATCACCCACTACCTCCCAAAGTCCCAGTGCCATTGGTTATCCACAGAGGAGCATCACCCTCATGACTCAGCACCATCCAGGACTGGAGCAACTGAGTCACATTCTCTGCCTGTGTTCTGACTATCTCTCATAGTGCCCTGAAATGAGGAAGATCCTACCCACTATCCTTCCCATCCCTACCACAATTGTATTCTGCCATCCACTGAGCCTACACATATCCTCATTCATCCCTACACAACCCCTGCTCCGAACCCCTTGCCTCATGACTCATATCCTTGCAACAGACCTAGATGCGAGACCTGTCCCATACATCCTCCCACCATCACCTGCTCCAGTCCAGTCACAAACATCACCTATCCCAGGGCTACCTATGTAGCCAGCCATGTGATCTACAAGCTAAGCTGCAACCATTGTGCTGCACTCTACATGGGCATGACAACCAACAGGCTGTCTGTCTGCATAAATGGCCTGGACCACCCTGTTGCAGAGTATGCCACCCAACACAATGTCCTTCATTTAAATGACTGTTTCACAGCCTGTGCCATATGGATCCTTTCCACCAACACCAGTTTTCCGGCATTGCACAGGCGGGAACTCTTCCTGCAATACATCTTATGTTCCAGCAACCCTCCTGGCCTCAGCCTTTGTTAGTCATTGTCCTTATCCATGTAGCCCATTCCATGTTCCCATTCCAGCACCACACAGTCCTCTATTCCATCAACTCACCCAGTCTTTTTACTTCTCTTCCACTACCCCACTCTCCATCTAACCTCCCAACTGTACCTAGCTGTCCCACTCTCCACCTCGTCCATGTACACACCCCCCACTCTCCACCATATCCCTGCATGCACTCAGCAGCACTTTACTGTCCCCCACCTCATCTTGCTATCCCTCCCGCTTCCCACCCCAGCCTCCTCCTTACCCCCACGCAGTTGCCTCTCCCATAATGTGCTGCTGCTCGAGTCTGGCTCCAGCTGCCAGAGGCTGTGCTCATGTATGTGAGTTGCATTTGTGTGTGTGTGTGGGGGGGGGGGGGGTGAGGAGGGGTTGTAGTTGTCTATTTTTCCTGGATTTTCCATTGTTTGAAAATACAAGATGACTTAAACAAATTTCTAGATGTTGTTATGAATGGCAGCTATAGTTGAGACAGGATAAGAAAATCCCAGACAACTTGCAGCACTGTTGCCAGCTTTCATCTGTGAGGCGCTAATGGCTATGGACAAAAATAGTAGCTGTCTACATAGCTGTGACAACACTGCGGTGTCTGCATAGAGATGTTTTCAAAATCACATTATGTTATTGGTTGAGGTAGCCACGCTAAGCTGCCACTTCCAGCTCAGTACAACTGTCAGAGATCATCTTACGCTGACTCACCTACAGCTATAAAGTAGAAAAATGTAAGTTAATGCAGATTAGTAGGAAAAAAATGTAATGTTCAGATACTGCATTAGTAGTGTCCTGTTTAACACAGTCATGTCATTTAAACACCTGGGCACAATGTTGCAAAGCGATATGAAGTGGAATGAGTATGTGAGGATTGTGGTAGAGAAGGTGAATGGTTGACCATGATTCATTGGGAGAATTTTGGGAAGTGTGGATCATTTGCAAAGGAGAGTGCATATGGAACACTAGTGTGACCCATTTCTGAAAACTACTGTGGTGTTTAAGATCTATACCAGGTTGGATTTAAAGAGACATGAAAACAATTCAGAGGCAGTATGCTAGATTTATATGTTCAAACAACACACGTGTTATGAAGCTCCTTCAGGAACTCAAATGGGAATCCCTTGAGAGAAGGTGACATTCTTTTTGAGAAATACTATTGAGAAAATTTAGAGACCTGGATTTGAAGCTGACTGCAGCACAGTTCTGCTGCTGCCAGTGCACATTTCATGTATGGGTCACAAAGATAAGATATGAGAAATTAGGGCTCATACAGAGGCAGACTGCCATTTTCCCCTTATTCTTTTTGTGAGTGAACAGGAAAGGAAATGAATAGTAGTGGTACAGGGTAAACTGCCATGCACTGTAGGATGGCTTGCCGAGTTTGTATGTAGACGTAGATGTAGTATTTATCAATTCAACTAGAAATATAATAATTAAAGAATCATGCATGTGGCATTAGTTTTAATTACTGTGATTTAGTTTTAGGATTGATCTGGGTTTCTGTACACACAAAATGACATCAGGTTATGAAATAACTTTTTACAAATGATCACAAACCTATGTTCATCCTTCTGAAATCCCCTCCATCACTCAGTTTTCTGAATAAGTACTAATATTAATCAGTCATTCTGTGAAATAACAGAGATCTATCAGCATTGCAGTGTAATCAGGGCAAAAATAGTGTAAGTAAAAATTAGACAGCTCTGCTCAGGTGATTAAAATGCAGCAAATACAAAATCTGTCTGAAAATAAATAGTAATACATAGTATTTAATAGTTATGTAGTAATATTCACAAGTACAGAAATAAGATCAAATCTCTAAGTTTACATATCTAATAACTTAATATATGTATACATTATTTATACATGTTTTTCAAGATGTGGGTGGCATGTGTGCATGTGGGCAAATATTTGAGGTGTAACATATCACTCTGGCAGAGTAATGTGAAATGTGTTTTATTCATCTCATAATGTACATAATTTCAGAACATATGTCTGATGAACAGAAGACATGTCAAGGTTACAATTTGTTTATTTAAAATGTTGTCACACTTACAGTAATACTTTTTTGGAGTGTTTACTTACTTGCAATTTGTCAAACTTACATTATTTACAGCTACTATAGCTAGCATAAATTTTTACTCTATTTTAGGGATTCAGCTCAAGGTAACAATTCATCCTTCATGAAATCTTTCACAGAGTAGTAGCATCGTTCGATTAGAAAATCATGTAACTTGCTTTTTAAGATATTTATTTTCATATTCATTATGTTACACCCTTTTATTGAGTTGTGAATTTTCATGGCTATATACTGAGGAGTTTGAGCACGCAGTTTTAAGCGAAGATAGGTAAGCATAAAGTTCTCTTTATTTCTTGTGTCATATGCGTGTTCAAAATGATTTTTTTTTTTAAATAGATCAGCTCTGCGACGTAGTAAAAGAACCACCTCAAAGACATATAAAGAGGGGACAGTTAATATTTTTAGGTCTTTAAATAATTGTCAAAATGATGCCCTCAGCTGTGCAGAGCACATGTTGAAAATGATTCTTTTTTGCGACTTTAAAATTCGTGTAATATTTCCTGAGTTTCCCCAAAAAATTATTCCATATCGATTAACTGATTCAAAGTAGCTATAATATGCTATTTTCCTGGTGGCCATATCAGTGGCACAGGCTAAAATTTCCATTGCAAGTGCAAGGCTGTTTAATTTGTTTGCTACATATTCTATATGAAAATTCCAACTCAAAGTTCTGTCTAAGTTTATTCCCAGGAACCTGACTGAGTCAAGTTCTTCCATTTTTTGATTGTTGTGAGTGGCACAGGTTTCTTCAGTTTTTGAATGTTTGGTTTTAAAACTCATCATGTTTTTGAAATGTTTAGCCTTAAGCCATTTTGACCGAACCATGTTTCCAGGTTACTTAACGTATTTATGACATGCTGTGGTATATTGTCAGAATTTTCATTTTCAATTAGGACAGAAGTATCATCTGCAGACAAAGTTAAATGAGTATTTATATTGAGAGGCAAGTCATTTACATAGAACAGGAATAAAATGAGTCCAAGAATTGAGCCTTGATGAACACCTTGTGACATAGTTTTCCACTCGGAGAACTGATCTGCTCCATTTGATGTGATTATTACCCTTTGTTTCCTCTCTGAGAGATATGATTCAAATCATTTCAAAGCAACATCCCTTATTCCACACCTGTTGAGTTTGAAAAGCATCAGGGTATGGTTTTCAGAGTTGAATGTTTTTATAAGATTACAGAATATTCCTGTGACCTTAGCTTTCCTATCTAGTGATGAAGTAATTTTTTCGATAAACTCATTTATCGCATCTACTGTGTTTTTGCCTTGTTGGAAGCCAAATTGGTTATGTGAAATGACAGCATTTTGTGTGATGAAGCTTTGTATCTGTAAAGAATCAATTTTTTCAAATATTTTTGATATGACAGGGAGTATAGAGATGAAGCGATAATTTCGCATACCATCTTTTGAACCTTTTTTAAACAATGGTTTTACTTCCGCATATTTCAAGACATCAGGAAAGTAGCCTTCTTCAGAAG
Source organism: Schistocerca cancellata (assembly GCF_023864275.1). Classification (NCBI taxonomy): domain Eukaryota; kingdom Metazoa; phylum Arthropoda; class Insecta; order Orthoptera; family Acrididae; genus Schistocerca; species Schistocerca cancellata. The sequence continues at coordinate 830,129,627 of NC_064627.1, read as the reverse complement.
ATTTGTTTATTATGAGAGAGAGAGGATGAGCTATTATGCTGTAAACTTTTTTTAATTATTTTGGTGGGTATCCCATCCCAGCCAGCAGAGTTTTTGTCTTTCAAGGAGATTATGACATTTCAATAAATTTTGCTGAGACTGTGTTGAATTTTTGACACATTCACTGGTATTGCCTTTTAACCCAAAACCATTTACTTTCTACTCATAATTTGCTATGTCTGAATCAGATTTTGCTACATTTATGAAGTACTCATTGAAGCACTCAGATATTTGAGCTGGATTTACAACCGATTTTTCCTTAAGTTTGATTTTTAAAATGTCTTGTTTATGATTTCGGACACCTAATTCAGACTTAACTACAGACCATGCTGCCCTTGTTTTATTTTTCTGTCCTAGAATGAATTTGTTATTTGCCATTTGTTTTGAAGCTTTCACAACTTTAAAAAAAATGTGTAACCCATGTCTGCCTAGCCAATGAATGATAGTCACAATAGTTGAAACCATATAATAGTTTAGTAGTTAAGAATGGAAAACTGTTTGTGGGTTTTTGTCATGCGGATGGATGCTGTCCATCCTCAAGGTGGAATGGTGATAGTATTACCACTAGTTGCAGTACCTATATGGGGTCTCTGTAATCACCATGCAACATGATCCCAGTTTGGAGTAGCACAATGTGTGATTGGGTAAGGAGCACATTATGATAATGCTGAGTGATATCAATGTGGAACAAAATAAGTCTAAGAGATCTGCCAGAAACAACATTCATGTAATGTCATTACTCAAATCTACAATCTCAGACTGTACACATGAGTGATGTTTCCCTGCTACTGAATGTTGAAATACAATACATAACTGTACATTGAGATGCAATATAAGTATTAGTTAAAAGAAGCAGTATGTTGTTTTTCTTTGTAGTAAGCTGAAATTGCTTGAAGACCCTATGATTTCGGCACAAGAAAAAGTCAGCAGTGATGAAATCAATAGAGCTGCACTGGCTTGGTCCATGAAAAAGTTATTTTACAAGTTTTGCCACTCAGAATTAAAAATTAATGAAGCTTAATCTTAACACATTTAAAGGGAAACTTTTCCTGTCAAACAAAATTACATATATATATCTATGTAACATGAAATCTTCTTGCAAAATCACGTTACAAATGTATTTATTAAACAGCATAGCATCTCAGTCATTCAGTCTTGGTTAACAGAGCTGGATGGGATGAGTTGATTAACAGCATCACACTCATACATAAATCGTCTTATAAATGGCACATTAGTATTACTATGTACAAGGTATGAGATATAAGCTTTAAGAAATATGTTAATATGACAGTGGTAATAGTATTATTTATATTATCTCATTATTTTATGAGGATATTCTATACATCTAGTAATGGTGTTCTTCCAATTCCAATTCAAATCTCTCACTATTTTGTAAACATTTTTTACTGTCTGAACTTGTCTCTACATGGCCTGTTGTCAGTATAGCATATAAGACATCAACAGTTTGGTTAATTGGTATTAAATCCTTATCCCTCATACGTCTACTCAAAGTTAAATTCACAAAATAATTCAAGCTTTTCTAAACTTTACCATTTGGAAAACACTGATATTACATTTCCTTTGACCTTGTCACTGGCAGTCTTTCTTATTGCTTCCAAAAATTATAGGTTTTTCATAATACATTCATTCCCATATGAGTCTGAGAACATAATCTATTACATTTTGTGACAATTAACCCTAATCATATCATCATCATCATCATTTACAGGGTGGGACAAATAAAAGTGGTTCAGATGAATGGATATGATTGGACACGAATGTATGCATTAATGGAGGAGGAAATGTTGTTTCTAATGGGCTGGAGCATGTGCCCATTCGGCTGGCTGAACCTTGGAGCATTTTTATTCAATATTCATGCCTTAGCAGAGGTCAGTGCATGATTACTTTTTGTGGGGAGCCCCCAAGACTAAGGTGTATTGCAACAACCCTCACAGTCTTCAAGAACTGCAGCAGAACATTTCGGATGAGACTGCAGCAATTCCAGCAGTTCAGCTTTGATCTGCACACAGCAACTTGCTGACTGGGGCCCAAAAGTGTCAAGAGAAAAATGGTGGTCACTTTAAACATCTGCTGTACTTAGTTTAATACTGTACTTCCTTTTCTCTGTTGTGTTTCTTTACTCCATGTAACTCTGTTCTCTGTGCCACTTTTAGTTGTCCTAACCTGTACCTTACTTCTGCTTCAATAATACACACAATACTTCATGCAGGTGATGGAAAAAAAAAAGAAAACACCATGAGAAATGTATGTTGTAACATAAATGCAGACACTAGCCAAGCATGCAGGTTGTGCTGTTGTATTTGACCATGAACAGCACCTGTGCAATGACCTCAGTATGTTAAAAGTATCAGTTGTGGTCAGAACAGTGTTCTGTGTTGTTGTGAGTGCGTTATGTTGGAACTAAGTGAATTCAGATGTGATCAACTTGTTGGGTGGCAGCCTCTATAGCCAAGGGAGCCAAAATGTTTGGTGTTTCAAGAGGTGCCGAAATGAAGATTTATACCGCTCAAGGCAAAGTGGGAAAACATCATTTGCTAAGTCACAATGCAGGTGAAAGTGTGTGTTGAGTGTTCATGATAGGTGGTTGTTGAAGAGGATTGTGACACAAGATGGGGCAAATAAAAATGGCCCAGAGAACAGAGTTCCAGGGTACAAAGAAACACAGCAGGGGAAAGGAAATACACTACTAACCTGACAATGGCAGATGTTGAAAGTGACCATCATTCATATCAGTATGTTTCTGAAGGTGGATGGATGCTGGACTGCTGGAATTGCTGCAGTCTCATCTGAAATGTTCTGCTGCAGTTCTTGAAAGCTATAGGGCTTGTTGTGATAACTTTTAGACATCAGGGCTCCCCACACAAAGTAATCACACACTGATGGATCAGATGACCTGGGTGGCCAGCTAGGGCCATGATCATCCTGACCTCTGCTAACAACTCTCTCAGGCATGGAGATTGTGTAAATGTGCTCCAAGATTTGGCCGGCACTACAGGCAGTTGCTGTGTTTTATTAGAAATAGCTGTAGGTTTTTTTCCTCCTCTATTAATGCTGCCACAAATGGTTTCAAAATGCCTGGGCCACTTTTGTTTGCCCCATATTGTAGAAAGTAAGATGTCAGCACCTTGAAAAAGCCACTGCAGAACTGAACGTCACACTTGTGAACCTTGTCAGTACCAAAACAACATGAAGGGAGTTCCATAAGCATGGGAATTTTAGGGTGAGAGGGAATTCAAAAACCACTCATCAGTGAGTCAAACGCCTGAATAGGAAAAATGGCACCATTTGGTCAGATGAGTCTTGTTTCATATTTCCAATTTCTGGCTGAGTTTACATCCAAAGAGTGAAACAAGGTGAGAGTTTGGTGATGATTTCAACAGCCATATCATGGTTTTCCATGGGTCACATTGTTACTCTGCAAGGTCACATTACTGCCAAGTATTATTTGATCATTTTGGCTGATCAGATTCATCCAATGGTACAACACTTGTTCCTCAAAACTGCTGCTGTGTTTGAAGACAATAGTCAAAAATGTAGTAAGAGAAAGCAGAAACTTCTCAGAAAACAATATTCTAAATTTTCTGTCCCATATGATTAAAGGAAACTGGCAGACAGTCTTACAATCACAAACAGTAGATGATTAAGTATGAAGCCTTCCTAAACATTTTCTCCTATTACTTCAATTACCATTTTCCTTTAAAATTAAAAAAGTTGTTCCTAGTTATTCCAGAAAGTGGATCACTTTAGGCATTATAACATCCTCCAAAAGAACGAGGGAGCTTTTCTCCCTGAACAGAACAAATTTGGCAGAAGTGTTCAGTTTAAAAAATACTCCACTCCCTATAAAAAGATATTCAGAAATGTTGTCAAGGCAGCCAAAAAACTTCATTATGGCGTACTTCTCAAAAATTCAACTAACAAAAGTAAAAGTATGTGGCAGATATTTAACACTAATACAGATAGGACTAAAAATGTTATAAATAGCAGTAATCTAGAAATAAATGGAAGATGAATTACTAACAAAAAAAGAAATGGCTCATGAATTTAACTCCTTTTTCACAAATTCTGTTGAAATCCTTACTAGTCACATTAGGAATAATCCTATGCTGGCCCCTCTTTTGAACAGTCCTACTGCTTCACTATTCTTATCACCAATCTCAGAAGCAGAAACTGAAAATACAATTGGTCAAAAAATTGTGGGAATGTGATGTTCTACTATCCCGAAATCAAACACTTCCACTTTATATTTCAATACAGATGTATATTTTAGTACAAATGTCTACATGTGTATATACAACAAGTCACATAAACAGACTGAATCATCTCAAACTTTTCGTCCAAAGAACTTGTGAGTGGAGAGAGAGTCCTTGTTTGTGGGTTGATGTTTATGCCACACAGATCCCCAGACCCCCTCCCCCGCAAAGTACGGAGTACTTGTGATTAGTCCGCGGGGCGGGGGGGGGGGGGCAACATATGCATTGTATTCAAGGACCTCCTGGGGTCCGGGAGTTAGTTGATTGGTACCTCTATGTCGTCTGGCGATGAAGTTGGTGGTGGAACATGAAGTGGTAGGTCCATCACGAAGTCCTGCAGACAGCGTGGTTGGGCGAGGTGACTGCCAGCTCTCCAGAAAGCCAGTGGACCAAAGTGTGCAGAACAACCAAAGTGCAGAGAGATAATTCAAATCTCACTGAGTGGAGAGACGAAGGCACATAGGAGGTTGGGATCACAATGTTGAGGGAGGGCGAAACAATGTAATACCTCGACTTCCAGGTGCTCATCTGATAACAGAGGGTTCAAGACCATCAGAAGGACGAGGACATGTCTGTTATCTATCTGTTATCTACTACCAGCAAGATGTCTTCCACGTGATGTGGCAGAACTGAGACATGAAACGCAATCATAGGAGGGTCGACCTCAGTGTGGGTGGCGTGGTTTGGAAAACATGCAAATGGAGACTCACATGAACTGTCTGGGAAACCAGCAAAAGGAGAACTGCTAGGGCTGGACACCAGTTAGGGACCATGGGCCTGAGTGACTTATGCCATATCATTCAAGACATCCGTGAGTGGTTTTTGGTCCATGAGGATACAGAACATGCATCAGGGTGGAAATAAACATTTTGTAGATGGCCAGGAGCTCCCTGTCAAAGGCGGAGTATTTCTTCTGTGTAGCAGACAGTTTTTTAGAGAAGAAGTGGGTGAGATATTGTCACCAGAGTGTTGTTGAAGGACAGCTCCCACAGATGTGTCACTTGCATACAAGGTAATGAATAGTTCAGCTAAGAGGTCCTGGTGGGCGAGTGCCACAGCCCAGGCCAGGGAGACTCTTAGTGCCTTGAAGGCTTCAAACATGGGATCAGTCCAACGGACAAGTCAGAGTCCCTAGCTTTGCTTGCCTGACAGTGCATCCATGAGAGGAACTTGTACTGTAGCCAATGAGGGCAAGTGACAGTGGTAGTAGCTGATGGTGCTGAGGAATTGGCGCAGTTCTTTATAAGCTGAAGGGGTGACAGACGAGATGGCCTGCACACAAGCTTTTGGGGTTGTATACCATCGGCAGATACTGTGCAGCCGAGGAAGGCTACAGACATCTGCTGTAACCTTAACTTATTTTGTTGACTTCTACATGGTTCGACTGTAAGATCTTCACTACTGTGGATAAGTGACACTTGTGCTCCTTGGCTGTCTTACTGAAAATGAGTATGTCGTCCAGGTACGAGAAACAAAACTCAAACTTTTGTAGGATGGAGTCAATAAATCATTGTCATGTCTGGGCAGCATTTTTAAGGCTGAATGGCATGTAAATGTACTGGAACAAACCTAGTGGCATGATAATTGCAGCCTTGGATATATCCTAAGGTGCCATGGGTATCTGCTGGTAGGCACATTTACAGTCAGTTATACTGAAGATGGAAGCACCTGATAACATGTGGGTGAAGTCTTTGATGTTTGGCACTGTGTAATTATCTATTATGGTCCTCGCATTTATATACCTGTAGTCCCCAAACATGTGAAATGAGCTGTCATGTCTGGTAGCAAGGTGAATAGGCGACGACTAATGACTGTCTGATGGCTGTAGTATACCTGCAGCTAACAGATCATTAATTTGCTGTCGAGCTGCACATAATTTAATAGGGTTGAGGCATCTTACTTTATGCGAGATAAGAGGGCCATAAGTAGTAACTATCTTATCTACTGTTCTGTCCATGACGGAGAATAATGAATGCTGCACACAGTGGTTAACAAACGTGTCCGTCGTGTGGGGAGTGCATCCATGGGTTGAAATATGACCATTGATGCAAGTAGGGAATAGCAGTGCAAAAGTGACATGTTTGACAATCATGCACATGATGTGCACAAAGACTGGGAGACAGGTAATGAGTGCTGCAAGTGGTGAGCTGAAACGCGTGGTGAATGTCAACTGTCACTAGAGCATGCAGAAGCTAGCAAAGGGCGCAAGCGGTGCTGGATGAGGATGAGGAACAGAGGTGTCAGCTGAGTCATGTGGCTGGTGTGCAGAAAAGGGGGATTGTTTATCAACATGCGGTGTGTCAGTCCATGTGGAAGAGGTGGCTGTGTCGCGTGTGTGAGGGTGGCGTTGGTGTTCGGGCACACTGACTGGTACACACGACACAGGTAGGGACAGGCACAGTATGGGTGTTGTGCCTGCCACAGAAACCAGTTCATCACATGCAAAATGTTTCATAGGATGATCTGAGAAGTGGCTGGGCTGGAGCTGGTGGAAGAAACTTGTCCTATCACTGGTGTTGTGACTTGCAGGTTCTGCAGCTGAATGCGGGCAGAGGTGAGCTTGCTGGAGGTGAGCGAAATGTGCTGTGTGGAAACAGCGAGCGAGCTTACGCCAAAAACTGGAACCCTCTGTACGGGCAGGGGTGGTAGAGGGGGGGATTATGAATGTGTATAACATGGATTAAAGTCCATGACACAAGGCAGCGGCGAAGTTTGTTGTGTGGTGATGTACATTGCCAGATGGGGTTGGGGTTATGCGTCTATCATTTGCACAGCACTAGCAGCAGGTGCTTGGATTGTAAACTGAACTCACACTATTATGGTCAACCGCCTGTGAAGAAGTCCTGGGAATGCCCATGGTACACTATTAGTGATGATATGTCCTTGGCTTGTATTCACGGGAATCATAATAGGTGCGGAGGGCAGCTGATTGAATCGTGTTACATGTTGAAGTAATGGCGGCAATGCACATGGCACCACAGTAGAGGTCGTGGGAGCACACTGTGAATGAATGTTCAGCTGCAGAGGCAACCTAACCTCCTAACCTGTTCGTTCAGATTACGAGCACAACAAACACTGTTCTGAATACTGTCTGAGTTCAACTGCACACAGTGATGAACACAATCCAGCAATACAAATGCTGAGTCCAATGTTCTGGCCAGCGGTGAGAACATATCATGTGGTGTGGGTATAGTATGTGGATTGTAGTCAGGAGGAGAAAATTCATTCACGGGAGACACAATAAATACATCTGCAGAGTTGGTTTGAGTTTCCAAGTCCACGAGGAAAGCATTGCAGAGAAGTCATGGTGATGAACAGTCACTTGTAGCACAATGAACTGGAATGGGAGACATGGAATGTACTCGAAATTTGTAACGGGGTCACCACTGTGGGAATGTGATGCGTTACTATCCCAAAATCAAACACTTACACTTTATATTTTGATATAGATGTATATTTAAGTACAAGCATCTACATATGTATATACATTAAGTCATATAAACAGACTGAATCATCTTATACTTTTTGTCCAAAGAACTCATGAGCGGAGAGAGAGTCCTCATTTGCGGGTCAATGTTTATATCGACGCCACAGGAAACAGTATTGAACTGGAAAATGTAATTAAATTCCTTGGAATATCTATCTCTGACACTCTAAGCTGGAAAAGACACAGTAACAGCTTAGCGACCAAGCTAAGTGAGGTATGTTTTATGCTTCTGTCAGTCAGGGAAGTGACGAGTATAAAAATCCCAACGTCAGTGTACCATGCTCTTTTTCATTCAATCCTAACATATGGCCTCATATTCTGGGGGCACAGATATGAGGCCAATAAAATATTTAAGCTCCAAAAGAAAGCTATCAGGATAATGTTATTTAAAAAGCTGAGAGACTCACGTAAACAACTCTCCCGAATACTAGGTATTCTTCCACTTCCATGTCAGTATATATTAGAAATACTAAATTTTACCAAGCTAAATATTGACAGCCTGAAGCAGAATCTGGACTATCACCAGCATGACACTAGAGGGAAATACTAGCTGACACAGTTTCCCCATTCCACTAAATTATATGCTGATAGTGTAAAATGCATGATGATTGAACTTTATAATCATCTACCACCAAACATAAAAAAACATCGACAATTCAGCACATTTCAAATTAAGGCTTAAAGCGACATTATTAAAATACTCTTTTTATAACTTACGTGAATATTGTGAATGTGACTTTTCTGTGTAATATATTTGCACACTTTCTGTACTATAATTTATCTTCAAAGTGTAAATTTCAATAATGCCTAACCGACTGTTAAAAATTGATCAACTTGTGTGTATGCATTATATTTATCTAGTAAATTTTAACTGTTGTATAGATTATGTAATGTTTATCTATACTTCATAATATTTTAAATGTATCCTGAAACTTTAATTTTAATTAGGCCTAGTTGACCTTACTTTTGAATGACTTGTGAGTATACTAACACTATACCTTGTAATCTACAACTATCATACAATTGTGTAAGTTGTAATCTTACACTCTGACAAATCACTGTTAAAATTCTCTGTGTATAAAAGTTTTCAAAAGCTCCAATAGGCATAGGATATACAAAAGAAGAGCTTTTTACTTATCTTTATTTTCTCTTCTTGTTGTTGGCTCCAAGTTTTGTGCTAGGGTACATTCTTGAGGCTGTAATTTTTATAACATTGTGGGTTCTTGTTGAACTGAATAATTGATGAAGATTTGCCTGTTGCTATCTTTTTATTTTATCCCATTCTTTTATATCACACTGACTTGACAATTCCGCTTCAGAACATGAATTCACCTTGTTGTTGACAAACTTAGTAAAACGTCTACTTCCATCAGAGACATGCCCTCTACTTCCTACATTCCTGCAGTATTCACAATATTGTCGCAGAAGAAGCCAAGTAATACAGTCATTGTAGTCTAGTGATTATGACACTAGATTGTTGCATGGAGGGTTGTGAGTTCCAAATTCACCTGAACTGAAAAATTTTAGTTTCTATATTCAGTTCAAGTACATTATAGAAGTATCCACAAATGGCAAGAAGCATTGTACTGGAATGTTCTGTAGCTGTATATAAAGCTGAATAAACCTTCATTAAGTGAAGTTAGTGTTCATCATTCATCTACTTACACCTTCCTCTGTGTGACATTATTCTGGTGGAGGCACCGGGCATTGGAACTTGTGATACCGCACATTATCAATGACACAGTGGCTCCCATCAGGCCACGACAGAGCCGCCTTTTATGTGGCGAGAAACCCGAGTTTGAGCCATATTCGACAGATTGCAATCTATCGGAGACAGAAGAAGAAGAAGAGGACATCATGATGACAGCAACTGTGTGCCACCACATGGGACATCCTTCCGGGTTCTCTGGTGATGATGGCCGGGATCCAAACAAGTGGCTGAAGGTATATGAGAGTATAGCCAAATTTAACAAATGGGATGACACCGTGTGTTTGGCTAATGTATTTGTCTACTTGGAGGGTGCTGCCAAGCAATGGTATGAGAACAACGAGGAGAAGTTTACAAGTTGGGAAGTATTCCAGGCAGAACTGCACAAGTATTTTGGCGACACACAAAGACAGAAGTGCAAGGTTGAAGATAAATTAAAGTCCAGGGCACAGCGTCCAGGAGAAATGACAGCATCCTACATTCAAGACATCTTGGAGCTGTGTAAATTAGTGGTCCTAGAATCAAGGAGGAAGATAAGGTTGCACTTCTCATAAAGGGTGTTGCTGAGGACATGTATCAGGCCCTACCCCTGAAGGAGGTTTCGACAGCAGACGACTTCATAAAATGGTGCCAGTATATCGAGACAATGCATCAAAAAAGAATTACATGCAAGAAGTTTGAACGGCTTCCAAACATCATATCGATGTCTGTGATGGAGGAAGAAACTGATTTCACAAGTGTCCTTTGTCAGATAGTGAGAGAGGAAGTTCAGAAGGCACTTGGATGGCATGGTGGGCAGAAAACCAAGACGCTTCAAGAGGTCATAAGGGAGGAAGTGGAACGGACACAATCTCATATCCTTCATTTCCCTTTAAAATGGTAAAAAGTCGAGACCCAGGCGAAGTTACATTCCTACAATGCCGCATGAGGAACCTGTTTGGGCACCAAGGAAGACTGATGTCTGGAGGACCCAGGATAACCAACCAGCATGTTTCCACTGCGGATGACCGGGACATGTGGTGTGCTATAGTCGAGAAAGATGGCAGATATGTGATGAGGCCCGCACCAGAAAACAGCAAACCGGTCTTAGCTGATGCCAACTCCGGGACGATGAAGATGAACAAGAAGATGTAGGTGCAGGATGACGTAGGTCACCATCGCCGCAAGCTAGCCACTGAAGCGGATGCTCCCCACAAGGTCTCCATTGCTGTTTAGAAGCTCCAGCCGATCACCTAGCCATCGCAACCTGGAAAACTAAAGGGTACAACCTTCCTTGGAGGTGAGGCCGCCGAAGAGAAAAATCCTCTGCCGTCGATCACTACAAAAATGACAGGAAACTACATCGATATCCTCATGGATGGCTGACCGGCCCAAACTCTTGTGGACTCTGGAGCACCATATTCAGTCATTTCGGAAAAGTACCATCGTCAGGTGCAGAAAACCATATTCATCAACAGCAAAACATCTCTACTGAAGGTGGATAATGGGAAATATGTAAGACCTACAGGAAGATGTGTCATTTGTGTGGGTATAAGTGGCCATATACAGCCCTTAGAAGTCATTGTCTTGCAAGAGTGTAGTCATGACATCATTCTCGGATGGGACTTTTTGAAAGCTTCTCAAGCAATTACAGATTGTGGTCACTCGAAGATTATGCCTGTGGACAGGAAGATACACATCCAAATGTGTGGAGACTATGTGTGCTGGATGAAGTGATCATTCCTGCAGTCAGTGCTAGAAAGGTAGCTGCCATGTGTCCTGCCATGCATCAACCCATGGATCTTGTAGTGGAATGTAAGAGAAGTGTACCACTGAAGAATAACTTGGTCATCTCAGCCTCTGTTGTCTCATTTAAGAACAAATTCAGTGAATTGCGGATAGTTAACTGTCGCCGAGAACCACAGATCATTCCAAGATGCAAGTGCATAGCAAATGCTGAGCCGTTAATTGCAGAACAGCTGACCGTCATAGAAACCTCCCATGCTGAGTCTGTGGGTGAAATTAGCGCTACCACTATGAGACAAGATCTTCTAGCTTGACTATCACCAGATCTCACTAAGGAACAACAGAAGAAGCTACTTTCCATTCTTCAAGAGTTCTCTGAATGCTTCAGTCCACAGGTGAAGAGCAAATTAGACAAATCGACGTTGAAGCACCACATTAGCACTGGAGACCATCAACCAATAAGCCAGAGAGCATACCATGTGTCAGCAACAGAACATTGAATAATTCATGATTAGGTAGAGAAAATGATGAAGAATGACATCATTCCGCCTATGCAGAGCCCATGGTTGTCACCAGGAGTTCTCGTCAGGAAGAAGGAAGGCAGTTGGTGCTTTTGTGTTGATTACAGGAAGATAACTAAAAAGGATGTTTACCCTCTTCCACGAATTGACGATACATTAGATTGGCTGAAGGGAGCTAAGTTTTTCTCAACCATGGACATGTAATCAGGATACTGGCAAATCCAAGTAGATGAGGCTAACCATGAGAAAATTGCATTCATCACCCCTGAGGGCCTGTATGAGTTTAAGGTAATGCCATTTGGTTTGTGTAATGCACCAGCAACTTTTGAACGGATGACAGATAATCCTCTAAGGCACCTGAAGTGGAGGATGTGTCTTTGTTATTTAGATGACATTATAGTGTTCTCAGAGACATTTGATGAACACATGAAAAGACTGAGGGCTGTTCTTAAGTGTCTCCAACAAGCCGGACTGAAACTTAATCCAAGAAAGTGTATCTCTGGAACAAAAGAAATAAACATACTTGGGCACCTTGTGTCAAACGAAGGTGTGCGGCCAGACCCAGAAAAGGTAAGAGCTATAATGGAATTTGCTATTCCTAAAAGTATTAGAGATGTGAGAAGCTTCCTCAGATTGTGTTCTTATTACCGTCGTTTTATCAAAGACTTTTGTATCAAAGCCAGTCCACTCCAAGAGTTGTTAAAAGCCAATTCTAAATTTATCTGGGGTCTTGCTCAACAACATTCTTTTGATGTGCTGCAATGGGATCGGTGCTGTTCTGGTGCAGATTTCGGATGGAAAAGAGAAGGTTGTAGCCTATGCTTCTAGGACACTTACAAAAGCCGATAGAAACTACTCAACTACAGAAAGGGAATGTCTTGCTGTGATCTGGGCCAAGTGCAAATTTCGACAGTATCTCTATGGAACGCCGTTCACAGTTGTTACAGACCATCATTCACTTTGTTGGTTGACAGGTCTTAAGGATCCAACAGGTCGACTCACCAGATGGGCACTACGTCTTCAAGAGTATGACATTACCATAGTGTACAAAAGTGGAAGAAAACACCAAGATGCTGACTGTCTCCTAAGAAACCCTGTGCAAGTCCATCAAGACTTTGATGAAGATAGTGACTGTCTCGCTGCACTCCAGGATCTCTCTCCTTAGCAGTAGAAGGATGCCAAGATATCTCAAAATATGCTTGCCTTAAATCGGTCAGAGGATGTGAAAGGACAATTTAAGGTAGTTAATGGATTACTTTGCAAGAAAAACTTTGATCCGTTTGGAAAGAGGTGGCTACTAGTGATTCCTAAACACATGCACTTAGATGTTCTAAAGAAATTCCATGACACACCTGGGGCCAGACATTTAGGATTTATTAAGACATATGATAGGATCCACAAGAGATTTTTCTGGCCAGGTTTATTTAGGAGTGTCCATCACTATGTGTTGCACTGTCAAGAGAGCCAGAGGAGAAAGGCAGTGCCTCAGAAACCACCTGGCCGACTCATACCAATTCCACCAGCCGAAACGTCTTTCAGCGTGTTGGGATTGACCTCCTCGGATGATTTCCAATGTCTGCTAGTGGCTATAGATGGATTATTGTTTGCACTGATTATCTGACATGCTATGCCATTACAAAAGCCATGAAAACAGCTGAAGCATTCAAGGTAGCCAAATTCATTGTAGAAGACATTGTATTAAAACATGGTGCCCAAAGGTCGTTTATTGCAAACTGAGGGAAAGTTTTCAATCGAATCTTGTGACAGAGATAAACTGTCAGTGCAACATTACTCATCACATGACAACTGCCTACCATCCGCAAACTAATAGGCTTACTGAACACCTTAGTAAGACCTTGGCTGACATGCTATCAATGTTTGTCAATGTTGAGCAGAGCAACTGGGATGAGGTGCTACCTTTCGTGACGTTTGCCTACAATACCGCCAAACAAGACACCACAAGATTTATGCCATTTTTCCTGGTGCATGGGCGTGAGGCGATGACGGCGATGGACGCAGTGTTTCCACTACAGCCTGATGATGTGGATGACGACTACATTGGCCTGATGGAGCTCGGCAGTTAGCTCGACTCTGCTTGCTGCAGGCTTAAGAAAACAATCGCCGAAGATATGACGTGAGCGACTGCCCTGTTGTCTACCAGCCTGGGGACCTCGTCTGGATCTTCACTCCTGTGCAGAAGGTTGGTCTCTCTGAGAAGCTCCTCAGGCGCTACTTTGGACCTTATAATGTTATAAGACAGTTGTCTGATGTTACTTATGGAGCCCTATAAGTATCCTGCAACCCATGGTAAATTCAAAGCTCCAGTGACAGGCAACAAGCGGAAAGGCAACAGAGAACGTAGCCAATGGAAGTTCTAAGAAGATCACCGCCAGGGCGAACATCAGTCATCGGGAGTCGGAGTATGCAGGATCGGAGACTCGTTCCTGGACTAGGATGACGTAACACTGAGATGCTGTTCCCTTGAGGAGGGAGCAATATCACAGAAGAAGCTGAGTAGTGCAGTCCCCATAATCTATTGATTATGATACTAGATTGTTGCATGGAGGGTCGTGAGTTCAAAAACTCACCTGCACTGAAACATTTTAATTTCTATATTCAGTTCGAGTACATTCTGGAAGTATCCACAAATGGCAAGAAGCATTGTACTGGAATGTTCTGTAGCTGTATATATACTGCATGTGTCTTGGCTGGAGGCAGTTCGCTCCATGCTCTTGTATGTGCAAGTGCTGAATAAACCTTCATTACGTGAAGTTAGTGTTCATCATTCATCTACTTACACCTTCCTCTATGTGTCAATATTCCAAAGAGTTTACAAAGCAAAACAGTTTACAAACTTTCTTAACAAAAGAAGAATCTTCACTAAAATATATTATTATTTTGTAAATGAGTCCAGAAATAAATTTAATAATTAGTGTTATATTGTGCAATTAATAATATGAATTTTAAGTATGCCAGAAATTTCATAATTTAAAATATTTTAAAATAAGAGTAATTTTAACTGCATGTACAGGGTACTAACAAATTAATTTATCTTTTACATATTTTAGTTGAAATATAACATATCGTATAAAAATCATATGAAGTTCATTCAGTTAGACAGCTGATATAATGTTCATCTATACAAGAATAGATCGAATACATGGTATTAGTTATTTCTATATAAAAAAAAGATAATGTTAGAGGAGGGCAACCCATTATAAAGCCTAGGTGTATTTAATTTGGTGTTATATTTTTTAAATGCTTAGCTACTATAATGACTTGTCCCATATCATGTAGTACTCTCTGTACACAAAATGATTCAGTGGATCAATAAAGAATGAATGAATGGATGAATACTGCAAGAATGGCATTGTACAAATATGTAACAATGCCTAATAATGCAGGATAACTAAACTGGAGATTCTGGCAGGGTTAGTGAAGTTAACGGAGAAAAAGTTTTGACATTAGCAGGAATAGTTAGTGAATTAGTGATGACAAGAGTGTTAGAATGAGGAAAGAAAAGAAACAGGGACATCACACAAATTATATGAAAGAAAATGACATTCCAAATTTATATAAAAATTTCATACTACTAGTGTTTGACCTCATGCTTGAGAAACTGGAGCATATGAATGACATGTGAAACTATTTCCTAACACAAAACTTTTTGCTTGTGTAGGCCTATTAGGCATCTGATATTCGTACTTCATGAATTATGTTCTGTCCTGTTATTTATGTAAATAAAGTACATAAAAATGACAATTTATGCCAAAACAATCTCGCTTATTTGGCATGTGTTACAACTGCTGCAATATCAGAAAGGCCTATTTCATTTTATCTAGCAGACAGTGACAAAATAGACGTAATCAAATCTTGAAACTGCACCAGTCTTGTGTACTGTTTGTATTAACAGCCTTTTCACTATCAGACAACAACATTTTGATTTTTCATGTAGAAAAACGTTTTATGAACTTTGATGAGATAATATATTCTTTTGCAGAAAGGAAAGGACGATGCATAAAACGGTAGCAATATTAGAGAGAAAAAAATGTTTGGACCTAAGGACTGAAGAAATGTGTACTGCCCCTCTTACCTCTTGCCTTTACTGTTTTTTTGGTTCCTATATTTAATTTTAACTCACACAAAACAGAAAGTTATTAGCTAATAGGCCATAAAGAGTGCAAATTTTCTGAAGAGTTCTTATTCTCCCAGTTACAATTTATCTCACCCTTTATTAGTTGTGAGTTTTTTTTTTTTTTTTTTAACAGGCATTGGATGACAAACCGGCAGACAGGGAGCAGCAGTGGCACACCGCAGGACATTTTAATTTCCATTGTCCTGAATGTAGGATTGATGGCTTACATTACAGAATATACATGTTTGAATTCCACAGAGTGAAACACAGTGATGTTTGATAGCTTACTGCTGCATGAAGAGGCATGGTAATGCACTTTGGCACACTTAAAGCCAAATAACATTTCCTCGAACATATGTGTTCTATGTATCAAACTCTCCAGAAAGATGTGTCCTGCAAAATGACCATATTTTTGAAAAATAGATTTTTTTAAATTTTTAACATCCAGTCTTAAACGACTGAGGGGGTAGGGGGAGCCATTATCAAGTTTTTGTCCCTTTTGGAAGTATCAGAGAGTGAGGGCTGTTCATCATTAATAATTAAACATTCATTTCTTTGACCATTCCTCATATGTTTCCTCGTCCAAAACTTTTTTTGGTGGAGAGTTTGATATTTTCCCTCTCTATTCCATTAATGATGTTGATCATGAATTTTCTTTTCTCTGGCCTCAGTGTCCTGTTTATTTCTCTTTTTATATTTTTTATACTCCTTCTTTTCTGCAATATTTCTGTCCAGAATGGGTGTTTCCCTTGCTCTTTTCCAGGTCTTCACATCTTGTTCATTTGTATCACTGAACCATTTCTTCTTGATTGCTGGCTTTTTTCGTCTAGGATTTCCTGTGCTGCTTCAATTACAGCCTTATATATATTTTCCCATTGATCATTAACACTTTATGTAACTCTGGTCTGAAGCCAGTACTTAAAATTTGTTATGTACTATGATATTACACTGGTGACACAACTCTGTATCCTTAAATTTCTGAAAGTCAAACTGCCTCTTGACCATGTTTTAGTTCTCTCATTTATAACATAGCTGTAGTTGCAGTTTGCTGATTACTAGGTAATGGTCTGTGTCTGCATCAGCCCTTCTGTAAGATCTAATATCTGTCAGATACTTCTTGTGCATAAGCATATGATCAATCTGACGGATGATATTACCATCTGTGGAAGCCCAGGTGTAGTGTAACCGTTTGTGGAGGAAGGTTTCAGAGCTCACCACAAGACTCTGGCTTTTCAGATGTAGTCCATTGTCATTTGTTTCCACACGTATTCTCTCTTTCCTGATTGTTGGCCTATACATGTTTATCTTTTTCACTTTTACATTAAAATCTCACTACATGATCTTAATACTTCTGGTACCAGTGCTTTCCACTGTTCTTTCTAATCCTCCACAAACCTCTCTCAACTACTCCTCATTGCTTACAATTGTTGGTGCATGTGCGTTGACAAGTGTTACATTTCAATACTTATGCCTCATAGCGAGACGTGATATTCTTTTGCTGACTGCTCTGAAGCCCTTCACTTGCCTTACCAAGCTGTCACTCCCCACATATCCTGTCCCATGTTCATGCTTTCCATTCTCTTCACAGCATTCATAAAATATTACTGATTTATTCTCACATCACACATCTCCTCCACACCATCTAGTTTCTTGTAGTGCACTGATATGCTTTCACAGCCGTGTTTAAAAGTGGCTGCCCATTTCTCCATGGTGAAAACTGAAGGTGAAAAGCTGCCATATACATATACAAGCCACAAATGAGTTTCAGCTGATGTTAAACCTTCTTTTATGAAGAATTCAATCACTGCACGATACTCAATTTTTCTATTTTCGACACCAAGCACACAACTGCTTCTAACAACTACATACAGTCAACTGCTGCCTGTAATGACTTGCAAGTTTGTGTGGTGTTTATAAACATGTGTAGCAATGTAAGAGAAAAAAATCATATGAGTAGTGCTGCAATCTCTGGTCAAGAACAAGAATTTTTCAGGCAGCTCTCATATTCATGTCACATTCACTACCTTAAACAAAATACCATGCACATAACATATCTAGTATACAGTTTTTGAAAAAAATTGTTCTCTAGATTGTTTGTAAATATTTCTGCTAAGGTACCTGCTACACTATTGCCCATGGCAGGCCTATCTATTTAGTGATAAATGTTTCCATTAAATTCAAGATAGATCTAAGTTAGTGATATATCTAATAGATCTATGAGTTCAAAGACTTCACCACCACTGAACTTCCTGTGTGACAGCAAGTTATCTTTAATAAACTGTAAAAATTCTTTTATGTGAACATTGGTGTCAATCCTATGATTTTTATCTGTCACTTATCTTTTCTTACACCTCTGGCAATGTTTCTTGATTTGTAAATGCCAAGTTGCGCAGTGGTTAAAAAACTGGCTGGGTAAGTCAATTCAAAGGTCAGAGGAAGGCAACAACGCACCAACTCCAACAGGACCATGCATAAGAAAGGCTGTGGTATTCAAAAGAATATTCAGATTGATGACTGCTTTACTTTTTACTTAGTGTACAAATTAGCATTGTCTAAGAATCATCTTAGCATCATCTGGTATTTTAATATCTGTCAAAATTTTGGGAAGTTCATAACTATTCATTGTAGTGAAAGAATGCTGAAAAGTATAGGCTTCTTTTAATTTTGTGTTAAGTGCTTGTTGAGTTTATGGGATTACACAGTCTGTTGATAATCCACATAAACAACATGCTTGATATAAATGATATTTATTAATATTTTATAAATACGGTTAATCCAATGTACACTTTGCATGATGTACTGTTTACATGAGGTATAGGCAAAGACTCTCTTATTGCCAGTAATCATCTTTCCCACTTGCTGTGTGTGACATCATGATTAGCATTCGATATGACTTGACATCAGCTTCTCCATTTTTGAAGAGATGAAGCTGCATGATGATCTGAAGGAATGGATTTCTTCTGTGGATATTGACCAGCTGCGTTGTGGCCGGCTGTATGAGCAGAACACAGCTGGACTTTTTCTCCATGTGTTGGTGGTATTTCTGCATCATGCATTGTGAAAGATGACATTGGTGTAAGTCTCTTACCGGAGGTGCCCACTGTCACTTATGCATACATCTTAATGTGAAGTGAGCACATTGTTGGCTGTTGACCAATGACAGCAGTAGGTGTGTCACAGTTTGCCAATCTATGTCTGATATCTGTGAGCCTGCTTGTTGCATGAACTGTGAGCTCCTTGTACATGTGAAAATTTACACTAGATAGTCCTACCAGTGTGAGTAGTAATGGTGACAGGCATTGGTGATGGTGGTGGCTTTCCTGCATTTGGCACTGTGGTGTCTTCTGTTGAGTCAGACAGCTGAGTGAAGGTGGCTGCTGGGCTCATGATCTATAAGTTCTGAAGTGGTCTTGTGCATTGTGCAGTTCATGTATCCTCATCACTATAATGTTGGTTTGAGTCATTCATAGGAAATAATGTCTGGCTTACAGTCCTGTCGATGATAAATCTCTTATTCTTTTTGTGTGTCTTTGGATTGTGTGATCTGTGTTGTTGATTGTATGCACCTGACTTCTTAACTGCTGTTGGTGCTGAGGAAGAACAAGCCATGTTTAGCTCACTGGGACTCTACACTGCTCTCCTTAAATCAGTCACGCAGGCAAACAGTGCATATCTTCTCTTTCAGTTCCATAGCATTAATATCAGCTTAGAGCAGCTCATGCATTTTTTAATGCTGAAAGTTCATTCAGGATAGATGCAAGAGGATGAGGAATCTTGTTGCAGATGACAGAGTCTCATGCACATGACGTACACATATGTATTATGTCCTGCAGAATCAAATATGGTAGAACTGACATGGTTGTCATGGTAGAACCAGACATATTTGCCAGTACATGCACAATGCATGTCACATGACCCAATGCAGAAAGGGTGACAGGTAAAATTGTCTCTGCTAGAATGTGCACCAGATGTTGATTGAAAATCCAGCATGTGTTGAAAATGTTTAAGGAAGTTGAAACCAAGCAAAGGGCCATTCACCTCAGCTATCATAAATGTCCTTGTCAGATGAAAACCCCTGTCCAGATATAATGTTAGCCTTTTCTCACCATATTTGGGAATTATGGTATCATTGGCAGCTGTCAATATGCGCTGTGTAGTCTTCACATTTTGCTTGTTAAGTCACTGAGGATAAACACTGATTTCCAGTCCTAAGTCTATGATGAATTCTTCTCCAGAGTTGTCATTCTGCATGAAAAACTGCTACAAGCAGTTGATTGTCAACACTAGCATGTGTGCAATGATGTCATGTACCATCTATGAAGAGAGGATAATTTCAAGGCCTTCTGCACTACTAGACTGTACTCCCAAATTGTCTGTGGTACGAGCACCACCTGAGTACTACAGTGTCCTCAGCTCTCAACCAGCTGGCTGACAGAGAACTTGCTGTTAGGCTACTGCTGCTATAAAGTGGCTGATATGCATTCTGGGGCAAGGGGTGCTGGCATGCATTGTCATGCATGTTCCAGACCAGGCGAGCTAGCCTGTGTACTTACATGCATTGAGGAAGCATGGGCAGTGGCTGTCATTGTCTTGTACATTTTTGGGTATTGTCTGGTCCCTGCTGAATTTCTGCACAATAGGTTGAATCACTGAGAGCGTTGATTATGACTTTTGCATTGCAGCCAAGTTGTGGAATGGTACACCAGTATATCTACATCTACATCTATATCCATACTCCGCAAGCCACCTGATGGTGTGTGGCGGAGGGTACCCTGAGTACCTCTATCGGTTCTCCCTTCTATTCCAGTCTCGTATTGTTCGTGGAAAGAAGGATTGTCTGTATGCTTCTGTGTTGGCTCTAACCTCTCTGATTTTATCCTCATGGTCTCTTTGTGAGATATATGTAGGAGGAAGCAATATACTGCTGGACCCTTCGGTGGAGGTATGTTCTCGAAACTTTAACAAAAGCCCGTACCGAGCTACTGAGCGTCTCTCCTGTAGAGTCTTCCACTGGAGTTTATCTATCATCTCCGTAACGCTTTCGCGATTACTAAATGATCCTGTAACGAAGCGCGCTGCTCTCCGTTGGATCTTTTCTATCTCTTCTATCAACCCTATCTGGTATGGATCCCACACTGCTGAGCAGTATTCAAGCAGTGGGCGAACGAGTGTACTGTAACCTACTTCCTTTGTTTTCGGATTGCATTTCCTTAGGATTCTTCCAATGAATCTCAGTCTGGCATCTGCTTTACCGACGATCAACTTTATATGATCATTCCATTTTAAATCACTCCTAATGCGTACTCCCAGATAATTTATGGAATTAACAGCTTCCAGTTGCTGACCTGCTATTTTGTAGCTAAATGATAAGGGATCTATCTTTCTATGTATTCACAGCACATTACACTTGTCTACATTGATATTCAATTGCCATTCCCTGCACCATGCGTCAATTCGCTGCAGATCCTCCTGCATTTCAGTACAATTTTCCATTGTTACAACCTCTCGATACAACACAGCATCACCTGCAAAAAGCCTCAGTGAACTTCTGATGTCATCCACCAGGTCATTTATGTATATTGTGAACAGCAACGGTCCCATAACACTCCCCTGTGGCACACCTGAAGTCACACTTACTTCGGAAGACTTCTCTCCATTGAGAATGACATCATGCGTTCTGTTATCTAGGAACTCCTCAATCCAATCACACAATTGGTCTGATAGTCCATATGCTCTTACTTTGTTCATTAAACGGCTGTGGGGAACTGTATTGAACGCCTTGCGGAAGTCAAGAAACACGGCATCTACCTGGGAACCCGTGTCTATGGCCCTCTGAGTCTCGTGGATGAATAGCGCGAGCTGGGTTTCACACGACCGTCTTTTTTGAAACCCGTGCTGATTCCTACAGAGTAGATTTCTAGTCTCCAGAAAAGTCATTATACTCGAACATAATACGTGTTCCAAAATTCTACAACTGATCGACGTTAGAGATATAGGTCTATAGTTCTCCACATCTGTTCGAAGTCCCTTCTTGAAAACGAGCTGACCTGTGCCCTTTTCCAATCCTTTGGAACGCTACGCTCTTCTAGAGACCTACGGTACACCGCTGCAAGAAGGGGGGCAAGTTCCTTCTTGCAGCGGTGTACCGTAGGTCTCTAGAAGAGACAGCTAAATTTTCTCTAATGTTTGTTGGTAACTTATGACCAAAAATGCATAGTGGGTTTACTGGTAACAGTTCAGGGCTAGCCAAAGCATGTAACGTATACAGCAATTGTGATGGAGATGTATCCCCAGAGTAATTGACTCATAATACTTACGAAAACATATGTCTGGCAGAAAATATAAAGTCACAACATGGCGTAACTGATATGGTGTAACATCGTGATTATAGAGTTTCTTCACTTTGTTTGATCAGTCTTAAGTCCTTTCAGAGTCACTATATACATTTTATAGTCAGAAAAGAACTTCTACTTGTGTGAACCACAGATTTGGTTTGGAGGGTCAGAATGCAGGAAACTTGATTTTGATCAACTTTGTGAAAGTACTCACATTTTGTGGGTTTCTGGCAGTCACGATATTTGTTGGAGAGGTGACATTTGCAGAAAACAAACCTGATTCCAGAAGTAGGTCTCCTTGCTTTACCAAAGTCTTTAGTATAGAAGTTGTCCCGGGTAAATGGAAGTGTCTGATTCCACCCTTCTGCTTTGACCCATGACGTAAGGGTGTTGTGGTGTGTGACATCAGTACAGTGTGAGGTAGTTTATGAGTTGGTTGTGTTTGTAGATATTGTCTGATGGTGCCATCTGTGTGTGTGTGTGTGTGTGTGTGTGTGTGTGTGTGTGTTGGTAAGTAATTGTTTTTTTGGGTCTATTTTTCTCGAGTTGTAATGTTTTGTGTATTTATTGTGTATTGAATGTGTTTTAATTTATGTAGGGATGTTTGACTTTTGAATTTTTGATGTGTTGTGGTTTTGGTTTTGGTTTTCATAGTTGTAGGTGTTTCTTTTCATCTCAATAGTTACAGTTGACTGGCATAGGTCAAGGGAAATGACCAATTCCAATTTTTGTAGTTTTATGTGTAGGTATTAATGTTTTGGTATCATCAGCTGTGGTCAAGGGAAATGTCTGATTCCAATTTTCATAGTTTTTGCTGTAGGCATTGGTGTTTTGGTATCATCAGATGAGGATGACCTATATAGGTCAAGGGAAGTGTCTGATTCCTGTAGATATTGTAATTTTTTTTTGTTCCTCATTTTGTGTGTTTTGGGATTGTGATGTGTTTTTTTTACTGTTATATTTAGCTTGTCCCCTCCCTAAAACCCCCAATTTCCAGCAGTTGCCCCATTAGTTTGATTGTATTTTTGGAGGGAGATATTATTGTCTTATTTATACGTATTTTTGTTTGTTGCCGTGTGTGTGTAGTGTCATCATAGGCGCCATATTGGAGATGCTTAGAATTGCCATTTTCCACATATTGATGATGTCATGGGTCAAAGTAGACGGGTGGAATCGAACACATCCGTAATCCTGCTGTCCCATCCACTCCGTCAAAATGCACATACAAAAGAGACACAGCTTGTATATTCAAAATAGAGCCGCCACTGTGGGCTTAAATGATCTGTTGAAAAATCCATATAAACAACAAATCTGATATAAATGATAGTATTTTATTAGCACTTGATAAGTACACTTAATCAAATGGACATTTTGCATAGTGTACTGCGTACATGAGGTACAGGCAAAGATGGTCTTACTGCCAGCAATCATTGTCTGTGTGTGACATCACAATTAGCCATCAATATGACACCATAACATCATAATTTGGAGAAGTAATATTATTAACAACTGGAAAATCGATTTTTCTTTTTTATTTATTTCAGTTTGGGATCTTAACTGTGGAATGCTAGGATTCATTATCTTGACAGATTTACTTTTGGTGCCTGTGTAAAGGAAAGCGGTATTTCAGTTTTTCTTTTCTGAGTGTCATGAAAAAATTTGGTAGGATGCTTTTCAACCCCAACAATGCCATTTGAGTTAAAAAAGATTTCTGTTTTCTGAATGTGATCGCCATCATAAACAGTGATGCACTTATCTGGCTTAGTGATGGTAGCCTCCTCCATTTCAAGTTTTTAGTTTTTATTAAAGTTATTTAATAATGCTGGATGAAGTGAAGTATTAGGTTTATGTTGCGATGTTGCGTAGCTAAGCATGTTTTCTGGGGGGGGGGGGGGGGGGGGGGGGGAGAGAAGTGTGAGCTGAGTCTTGGTCTGACAAGGAGAGGACACCTACTCGTCATTGTCGAATTTGTCCAAATTCATGGTACATGTAGAGCGTGGGGAGACATGAAAGTGCCCCAAGTGGGAACTTCAAATGGCCAAGAATTAAGGAAATAAAAGGAATTTTGATACAGATCTATCACCATGTGCACCTTATCAGTCGTCCCTGTGGGACTCCGTTTAGGAAGCGGTGTTTGGCTCAGGGGTAAGAGAACAGATTCATATTGAAAGGGTCTTGGGTTTGACTCTGCCCAGCTGCAAATATTTTTGTCATCTTTGGTAAATATATGACGAACTGTTCCAAGATGAAGACAGATTGCCAACGTGCAGTATCAAAGTAATTCCCCCGAAATGTTCACCACTAATGCAACTCTGTGATGTATATTTTTATCGTCAGGTAAAAAACCTAATAAAAAATGTCAAAACTGCACTTACCTCATTGAGAAAGAAGAAGAAACCACTGCCTGAGTAGCTTGCATCAAACTACATTCCATTATACATCATCAGCTATCCTCGCACACATTCAGCTTCATGCTGCATTATGTGTGGCTCGCTGCTGAACTGTGCAATGAAGGAAGCTGTTTTCAGATTGTCAATCAAGTTTGTTTTTCTATGGAGACATTAAAAAAACTATGCCACTGCAAAAAGGCGGCCCTTATAACGTGTGCAAGATGCAGTAAAAATTGTTGCTTCCCCTGTTTCTGTGATGAATATCACCCCAGTACATGTAACTGATCAACTGCAAAAGAAGGGAAGTATCAATTTACATACATGACATTCCCATATACGTGTTAACTACAATCCCTTTTTAAATGTTTGCAGTCCCGCATTTCATCCTATGCCTATACTTTTTGTGCTTATATAAATTAATAAAATAACCCATTTGATGTTGTGGTTAATTGTAATGTCGGCAGTGTATGCATTGCCAAGGAGCACAAAACTATTTGCCACCAGGCGGAGTCAAACCTGTGACCCTTTGAATGCAAATCTGATCTTTTACCACTTTTTTTGCATTGGTAATGTTCACATGGTGATGGATCCGTATCAAATTTCCTTTTATTTCCTAAAAGCTTTGCTATCTGGAATTTCTACTCGGGGCAATTTCTTTTCTCACCACACCCTAAAGCACTCCATCTTCAGGCCACAAATGGCCCACCGGGACCAACCGACCACCGTGTCATCCTCAGCTGAGGATGCGGATAGGAGGGGTGTGTGGTCAGCACAACGCTCTCCCGATTGTTATGATGGTTTTCAGTGACCGGAGCTGCTACTATTCGGTTGAGTAGCTCCTCAATTGGCATCACAAGGCTGAGTGCACCCCGAAAAATGGCAACAATGCATGGCAGCGCAGGTGGTCACCCATCCAAGTGCCAGCCACAACCAACAGCGCTTAACTTCAGTGATCTGATGGGAACCGGTGTACCCACTGCGACACGGCCATTGCCTTCACCGCGCCCTACATGTACCATAAATTTGGATGAATTCAGCAATGACGAGTAGGCGTCCTCTCCTTGTGAGACAGTTGCGTGTATTTATGTTGGCTACTAAAGTTTGTGTAGATATATATGCTGCATTTGTTATTTATGGCAGTTCTAAATACCAGCCCTTACTATGATCTACGCACATTGGATATCCAAGTCAGTTGTGAAACATGCAGTTCTTAGAATTTTTGTCACAACATTGTGGCCACCATACAACACTCTGATCAGTGTGCTGTTTCTGGATTGCAGTGGCAAAAGAACTGCAGTGATGAAAGAATTACAGTATAGTATATAAAGTGTTCTCAGAGTGCACAAACAGTGTTGAAAATCGAGTGCACCGATGCCTCAAGACTTGTCCCTATTGACGTCATCGAACCTTCTGTACATCAACAATGCCTACCACCTATGAATCCATTCTCACATTGTGAGTACAGCTCTGATTAATAGTGTGCAATAATCCCATTGTGTTCATAGGAACATTTTTGCATCATTCACACCTACTTAGCTGTGTGTACAATATGGAAATTCACTCACCACTCCGCAACAACCATTTGTGTGTCGCGAATAATCACTGGCCATGTTCCCTCTCACTAGCAACCTGATTTTAGATTTTGAGGGTAATACATTCATGGGGAATGCTCCCATTCAAACAAGTCCAATATATGTATGACACAAATTGCATGCCTCCTGCATCTTCTGCAGCATGACATGCAAACATCCACTTGTTTACCATTTTGCTGCAACAAACTGGTCTTTTTGCACAATCAGCAGCGACCTTGCCTGCCACAAAAGACAATGCTGCAAATTCTGCCCTCATTTCTTGTTCAAAGCTTAGTATTCACCTAATATTGCCATCTTTTGATGTCACCAATGCCATCTTGTTGTTTGGGATGATTGACAATATTTTAACAGTAATAGAAGTTCTCATTGATGATGCTAGATATGTCAATTTTCTCTGCCATCTAGCGACTCAAGCAGAAGTCATCAGTGACGTCATATTGTGGCTGCCTCACATAAACAAGTATGACACAGTGAAATTCATGCTCCTACAACATATCACGTGTTCCCCTGAACAACAAGTACAAGAGGCTACATACAATCAACAGCTACATGACAATACTCTGTCATGCTTCTGGCAATTTCTCCAGGCAACCGTCAACTATGCCATCATGCCAGATACAGTACTATCAATGGTTAAACTACCAATGGAACTACAACTAGCTATGATTATGAATGTATCTGGACCTCTCGACAAATGACTCATGCTAGCTGACTGCATGTTTTCTGTCATCCTTCACCACTGATTAATAAACAACCAGGATGATGACACACTAGGCAGCACATGGGTATTATCATCTTCAGTGACAACCACTACCAGCCAAGCCAGCTCAATGCAACCTATGCATGATATCATACCTCACTGGCCGGTATGAACACACCACAGCAAGAACACCCTGCCCCCGCCATGGGACAAGGACGGACTGACGATGCAACCTCTTCATGATGGTCATTCTGCTGGTTTCATACTATCTTTGGCCAGACAGCTTGAAAATGTCGAAAACCATGTTAGTTCTCAAATGCAATTCTTCCTTGTGGATACGGGATCTCATATTACTTGCCTGCCCTATGACAGTGCACCCAATCTCAAATCATCATTGACTATTAGTCTACACTTGACAGATTGACTTGGAAATCCCCATCCATGGCACCTTCTCATGCACCATTCATATTACACCAAATTTACAATGCACCTGGATATTTAATATCATGGATGTTTGCAAACCTATTATCAGCTTGGACTTCCTACACCACCACAAACTTTTGCTTGACATAGTGCATGTGGCGTTAATGAACCACACTGCTGGGGCCTGGGTTTGGTAACAATTCTCTAAGACTATGCCCACTAAGCCTCATTCTGCTGGACATGTTTCTACTCATGAGTCTATGACAGAAACAATCTGCCAATGCATCTCTATGATTCAAAGCATTCTCTCCACTCAGCAACAACATATTCACTGCTTCACTGAAGCACAATTACTTCACAACGAAAATTCTGACCTTCACTACTGTTGTGTCTAGACAAGACAGCCTAGACACAATGAGAGGAAGCCGAAAGGCATGCGCTTAAACTCACGCAGGCTGGCGTGAGGTCTGAAACAGGATACATAATGAATGCTATAAAGAAAAGTACGTAGCTTCTGGAATACTTAACTTTAATCCACATTTGTAGAACATCGCTCTTGATGATACATTAGTGGAATCTCAATACCAATTGAATACGGCACCTTGCTAGGTCGTAGCAAATGTAGCTGAAGGCTATGCTAACTATCGTCTCGGCAAATGAGAGCGTAGTTGTCAGAGAACCGTTCCTTGCAAAGTCGGTTGTACAACTGGGGCGAGTGCTAGTACGTCTCTCTAGACCTGCCGTGTGGCGACGCTCGGTCTGCAATTACTGACAGTGGCAACACGCGGGTCCGACGTATACTAGTGGACCGCGGCCGATTTAAAGGCTACCACCTAGCAAGTGTGGTGTCTGGCGGTGACACCACAACTACTGCATCAATGCATTGGTAGCTGAACTTGCAACAGCACACACACATGTATGCATGCTCACTTGACAATGACAGTTGCAACAAACAGGATGCTGTCCCACACTATGCACCCCCCTCGCAGCCACACCTCAAATTTCATAGTAATTCTGCCATGCGATGAGGAAGTATCAGGCATCAACAATCACTTCAAACTGGATGCCACAGTTGAGGTGCACCATTCTCTTTGTTGCCTGCCTCAACACCAGTCTTAGTGCAGCACTCACCACAGCCACCACTGACGCTGCCTGACAATGACGCACACCTCAAGGTCCATACGCCAATACCTGTGGTGTTAGCAAACAGTGCACTGGTATGGCCACTGCCCACATTTGGGCTTATGGGTGTGCAGTACATGATGGTACAGTGCATGGTATTTTGACAACTCAGATGGTCCTCCTGTCAGACAAAAACCTCTTCACCTGTGTCCCACAGATTTACCAACAGCTAAAACCACCAATCACAAACTTTTGTAAGCAGGTACTGTCTACCTGTCTGACAGTTTCTGGGTGTCATGAGTTAAACTTGTTCCCAAGACAGTGGATACAACAAGACTTTCTAGTGACTACAGAGTTCTTAACCCTAGAAGACTCCAAGACAGCTACTTTGTCCGAAATCCCTAAGACTATACACATGTGATCGCAGATCCAACAGTCTTTAGTGTGGTTGACTGCAAACACACGTATCTACAGATTCTGATGGATCTGATGATATACAAAAGACTGACATCATGACACAATTGGGACTTCACAAATATATCTTTATGCCTTATGACTTAAACAAAGCTGTGCAAACATGGCAGTGGTTCATTGGTGGCCTCCACCAATTCCCATTTTGTTATATGTACCTTGACGATATTTTGGCTTTATTACATTCCTCAGAGCAGCACATACTTTACCTAGTACAAGTTATAGCCATGCTGCAGAACAGTGCTGGTATCAGCAATGATACCAACTGACAGCAGTGTCAGTTGGAAGTACCGTTTCTTGATCAAACACTGATGTGTTTGACATTAAGCCAACCAATGGATGGATATGGTTAAAAACTTTTCTCTTCCCAAAACAAACCACAACTTATGTCATTTCCTCAGGATTCTCAGCTGTTATCACAGACATCTCCCACATGGTACTGAGCTTTGGTCTTCACCTACAGCTGCCTTGTCAGGCAAGGACACACAGAGATGTCTGAGGCATTCTGTAGATCAAAGAAAAGATTGGCACAAGCCATGGTGCTCTGCTTCCCAACCCAGAAGCTCACCTCACACTCACCACTGATGCTAATGATTCCATAGTGCATGTGGTACTTCAGCATATTGTCAACAGAGTACTTCAACCATTATTCTTATTCTCAAAGAAACTTTCCCTTTCTGAGTCTAAATGGTCATCCTTCAACAGCAGCTTTTCACGGTGTACACAGCTGTCAAATATTATTGAGAAGACTTTGAAGGATAACAGGCTACTATACTCACTAACCATAAGCCTCTGGTCAATGCCATTAGAAAACCCTCCCAAGATGCCATCTCACAGTGATACAAACACTTAGATCTCATCACACATTACACTACTGACTTGTCTCACATTCACGATGCCAATAACAACATCACTGATTATCCCGTGTCCCTGCAATACAATTATGAACTTACAGTATCTGAATGAACAAGTGAAAGACTCCATTATCATGGATCTCCTCAACAATATGGCTACAAATGTGCAGATCAAGCATTGCACTCTTCCCTCTGCTAATACGACACTGCCCCACGACTTTTCTCAAGACAGCCCGCAGCCGATTGTTCTGTTCTCCATGCTCTGAGAAATGTCTGACAGACTAAAAAACCTTAGGCACCTGAGCATCAAAGTATTGGTATGATTACTGACAGACAGGTTTGCGTGTCCTGACATAAAGCGCAACTGCCGTCGCTGGAGATGGAGTTGGCCTGCTTGCCAGCATTCAAAAACAAACTCCTACACCCAATTACAACTTGGACTGTTCCCAATTCCAAAGATGAGCTTCTATTATGTCCACTTGGGCACGGTTACACTACTTACAGATTCTGAGGGATTCCATTACCTACTTTTGACCACAGATTGAACGTCTTGTTTGGTTGAAGCAACTCTCCTATGTGACATCACTGCTGTACTGGTTGCACGCACCTTCATCGAAACCTGGATTGCTCATTTTGGCACACCCAAGCTGGTCACCACTGATCAGGTCCACCAGTTGAGCTGGGTCTGTTCAGTACCCTGTGCCAGCTCTGTGGGATTACCCATGCACAGACCACAGTATTATCACCCGCAGAGCAATGGGCTCATAAGAGATGTCACAGGACCCTGAAGGCAGTGCTAATGTGCCACACTGGTACGTGGATCAAAGTGCTGCCCTGGATTCTCCTCTGCATCTACTGAGAGAGGTGTCACAGTGGTTAGCACACTGTACTTGCCTTTGGGAGGGTGACAGTTCAATCCCGTGTCCGACCATCCTGATTTAGGTTTTCTGTGATTTCCCTAAATTGCTCCAGGCAAATGTCAGGATGGTTCCTTTGAAAGGGCACTGCTGACTTCCTTCCCCACCCTCCCTAATCTGATGAGACCTATGACCTCACAGTTTGGTCTCTTCCCCCAAACAACCCAACCCAACCCTCCTCTGCATCTGCTTCTTATAAAAAGAACACCTACATGTCTCTCTAGCAGAGGTGGTATATGGGGAACAACTAACTAGTTCTACCAGCCATCAACAGGACCTACTGGCACTCATACATCACACCCTTCAACATATTCATTAGATGCAATTGCCACTTCCAGCTCCCCAAACAACCTCTAGGTATTCATACATAAAGAGCTCTTCACATGTCAATTCATTGTGATGACAGATGACAGGTTTGGGCAGCCCTGAAGCCACCATATACTGGTTCATATCAGGTACTCCAATGCAGGCCACAGACATTTCTTATCTTGCTTTTGAGCAAGCATAAAACAGTCTCCTTTTTCCATCTCAAGCCCACCTGGGTCCTACAAACATCTCTGGATACATTGCATCCCAAAGATGACACCTTGGTTGACACTACTGTCAACAATAGCATATTTCAGCTTCCTTCACCACCAGCAAAGTCATT
Source organism: Schistocerca cancellata (assembly GCF_023864275.1). Taxonomy (NCBI): domain Eukaryota; kingdom Metazoa; phylum Arthropoda; class Insecta; order Orthoptera; family Acrididae; genus Schistocerca; species Schistocerca cancellata. Next base: position 830,098,285 of record NC_064627.1, on the reverse strand, counting down.
CCTCAATCACTGATCTCTTGCTGGTCTACCATCACCACCATCATTCCCAGCTTTGCCATCCAGGTCACCCTATGGCTACCCACGACACCCACCACAGCACCTGGCACTGTACCATGTCTGCAGTACACACATTGGTTGTGACAGTCACTTCAGAAACAGTCCGGCCACATCATTTCACGTGCCAGCCACAACATGATGAGTCAACACCTGCGCCAGCTGTGCACATCAATGCAATAACCCACAGCGCCCAGCACTCCTGGTGGGAGGCTCTGTAGAAGTATTGACCTTGATGCAATCTTCAGATACCCTCCGCCACCAGAAGAAAATGATCTTTACATAGTTCAGAGAGAAAGTAGTGTGATGTAAGTCTTGGTCTGAGGCAGTTGCCTGTATTTATGTTCGCTAATAAAGTTTACATAGATCTATCTGCTGTTGTTGTTGTGGTCTTCAGTCGAGAGACTGGTCTGATGCAGCTCTCCATGCTACTCTATCCTGTGCAAGCTTCATCATCTCCAAGTACCTAATGCAACCTACTCCTTCTGAATCTCCTTAGTGTTCCTCCATGCTGCCCCCCTATATTGAACTGGTGATCTCTTGATGCCTCAGAATATCTCCTACCAACCGACCCCTTCTTCTAGTCAAGTTGCGCCACAAATACCTCTTCTCCTCAGTTCTGTTCAGTTACATGATCTACCCATCTAATCTTCAGCATTCTTCTGTAGCACCACATTTTGAAAGCTTCTATTCTCTTCTTGTCTAAACTATTTATTGTCCATGTTTCACTTCCATATTTACACCATCATCAATTATTTTGCTCCCCAAATAGAAAAACTCATTTACTATTTTAAATGTGTCCTTTCCTAATCTAATTCCCATAGCATAACCTGATTTAATTCGACTACATTCCATTATCTTCATTTTGCTTTTGTTGATGTTCATATTATATCCTCCTTTCAAGACACTGCCCATTCTGTTCAACAGCTCTTCCAGGTCCTTTGCTGTCTCTGACAGAATTACGTCATCAGCAAACATCAAAGTTTTTATTTCTTCTCCATGTATTTTAATTCCAACTCCAAACTTTTCTTTTGTTCCCTTTACTGGTTGCTTAAGATATAGATTGAATAACATTGGGGATAGGCTACAATCCTGTTTGGCTATATTCCCAACCGCTGCTTCCCTTCCATTCCCCTAGACTCTTACAACTGTCATCTGGTTTCTGTACAAATTGTAAATAGCCTTTGCTCCCAGTATTTGAACCCTGACACCTTCAGAATTTGAAAGAGAGTATTCCAGTCAACATTGTTAAAAGCCTTCTATAAGTCTACAAATTCTAGAATTGTAGGTTTGCCTTTCCTTAATGTATTTTCTAAGTTAAGTCTTAGGGTCAGTATTGCCTCACATGTTCCTGCATTTCTGTGGAATCCAAACTGATCTTCCCTGAGGTTGGCTTTGTAAAGTTCCCTGGCAGCACACACACACTACTAATAAAATGAAATGACATTTAATTGTACTATTTACGCCACTATGAAGCAATTCGTATGTACTGTAATTGTTTAACAAAAAATATTATTTAATTTTGTATAAAGGACATTCGTTATTATTGTAATATTTTCTGTAATAATATTCTCGATGTGTTCATGATTGTAATATTTCTATACTCATAATGTAATTACGAAATATGTTAATATCTGCGATAAAAAAAATGTAAAATACAGCCACAGAGGAAAATAATGTTGTAAGATTACAAAGAGACATTAACAATCAGCAATAGTATAAATAGGAATACATAATGTGCATTCTTCGTCGTCTTCCTCGAGAGCTGAGAGAGAGAGGAACCTGTGACGTACCATTTTATGAATGAGTAGACTTCTTTTGTCTGTATCTATCTTTAGCCGCCATTAGAGGAGAAATTACAAAGTAATCTAAGTTTAATTATTGTTGTGGTCTAAATACATTATAATTTATCAAAATTGTGTATCACTAATGTAAATTAGCTTGCCCATGTCATCTATAATATTTCTTTAAATAATTTTCAGCATTTTTAGCGATTATCGTTGGTGTTGCTGGGCTGTGCCGCGAGCGAACGATTTGCAGCGGCGGCACATTAAAAAAAAAATTGTTCCGCTAAAAAATTAACCAAACCCGTAAATCGGAAGCAGATAAAATTAGCAGTGAATTAAGAAATATTTTTCTTTCACAGCGATCCTGAGGCTGACGGAATTTATTACTGGTTTTACATTTGTGCATTCATAGGCGGATAATTAACGTTGAAGTTGTTAATCTGTTGGTTCTTTCAATTTCTAAAGCAAATAACTTAAACGTATAGTGAAGTGTGTTTTGCGAATGGTAATTAAACGTTCAGGTCGGCTTGGCAATATTCAACCGTTTTATGCTAACAGAGACAGTCTTGTGTGCTATAGCTAACGTCGGGAAAGAATTCAGTAACTATTTAAAAAACCAGTGCATTTAGAAAATGTGTGCCAAGGCCGAAATACGTAAAAAAATTAATTTATACAATTTTCAAATAAATGTTATTAATCAATTAGTATGAATTTATCAGCATGAGAGGGTTGCTAAGGTTCACGTAATTTTAAATGTGCTTAATTCTGTCTAAATGAATTTTTATTACCACACGTAAATAAGGGGTTCTACAACAAAGTTCGTACTGAAAGAGTAAATAACAAAAATATTTAAAGCCATTTCTTCCCCATTTTCATTCATATTCATCATTTACATAATAAATATATATATTTTTTATTTCATCAAAGCTTCTACCAGTTTTTCCATTTGTCTGTAAAGAATTTGTGTTAGTATTTTGCAGCCATGACTTATTAAACTTATAGTTCAGTAATTTTCACATCTGTCAACACCTGCTTTCTTTGAGATTGGAATTATTATAGGCCTATTCTTCTTGAAGTCTGAGGGTATTTTGTCTCTCTCATACATCTTGCTCACCAGATGGAAGAGTTTTGTCATGGCTGGCTCTGTCAAGGCCATCAGTGGTCCTAATGGAATGCTGTCTACTCCTGGGGCCTTGTTTCGACTTAGGTCTTTCAGTGCTCTGTTAAACTCTTCACACACTATCATATCTCCCATTTCATCTTCGTCTTCATCTTCTTCCACCTCCATAATACTGCCCTCAAGTACATGGCCCTTGTATAGACGCTCTATGTACTCCTTTCACCTTTCTTCCTTCCCGTCTTTGCTTAGAACTGGTTTTCCATCTGAGCTCTTGATGTTCATACAAGCAGTTCTCTTTTCTCCAAAGGTATCTTTTATTTTCCTGTAGGCAGTATCTATCTTACCCCTAGTGATGCCTCTACATCCACTAGCCATCCCTGCTTATCCATTTTGCTCTTCCTGTCAATCTCATTTTTGAGACATTGTGTTCCTTTTTGCCTGCTTCATTTACTGCATTTTTATATTTTCTCCTTTCATCAATTAAATTCAATTTCTCTTCTGTTAAACAAGGATTTCTACTAGCCCTCATCTTGCTTGCTCTGCTGCCTTCACTATTTCTTATCCGGTAGAACCAGACATGAAGAGGAACAAATAGCATTAAGAGTAAATGATACATTGGTGACAGATGTGTATAGTGTTGCAGAACTTTTTAACAAACATTTTATAACTGTTACTGAAAAGATGGGGTTGTCAGGTTCGGTAGATGCTGCTATGGATTACCTTAGACCAGACATTTCAAGTAACTTCCATAATATGAATTTGACCCTCACTACCCCAACAGAAATAATGTCCATTATAAAATCTTTAAAATCAAAAACATCTAGTGGGTATGATGAAATATCAACAAAGTTAATTAAAGAATGTGATTCTGAGCTAAGTAACATATTAAGCTATCTGTGTAACCAGTCGTTTATCAGTGGAATATTTCCTGAATGGCTGAAATATGCTGAAGTTAAGCCACTGTTTAAGAAGGGAGATAAAGAAATAGCATCAAATTTCCGTCCAATTTCACTGTTACCAGCATTCTCAAAAATTTTCGAAAAAGTAATGTACAGTCGTCTTTATAACCATCTTATCTCAAATAACATACTGTCAAAGTCACAGTTTGGATTTCTAAAAGGTTCTGATATTGAGAAGGCTATCTTCACTTACAGTGAAAATGTGCTTAATTCATTAGACAAAAAATTGCAGGCAACTGGTATATTTTGTGATCTGTCAAAGGCATTTGACTGTGTAAATCACAATATCCTTTTAAGTAAACTAGAATATTATAGTGTAACAGGAAATGCTGCAAAATGGTTCAAGTCTTATATCTCTGGCAGGAAACAAAGGGTGTTATTAGGAAAGAGACATGTATCAAGCTATCAGGCATCATCCAACTGGGAACTAATTACATGTGGGGTCCCACAAGGTTCCATTTTGGGGCCCTTACTTTTTCTTATGTACACTCCTGGAAATGGAAAAAAGAACACATTGACACCGGTGTGTCAGACCCACCATACTTGCTCCGGACACTGCGAGAGGACTGTACAAGCAATGATCACACGCACGGCACAGCGGACACACCAGGAACCGCGGTGTTGGCCGTCGAATGGCGCTAGCTGCGCAGCATTTGTGCACCGCTGCCGTCAGTGTCAGCCAGTTTGCTGTGGCATACGGAGCTCCATCGCAGTCTTTAACACTGGTAGCATGCCGCGACAGCATGGACGTGAACCATATGTGCAGTTGACGGACTTTGAGCGAGGGCGTATAGTGGGCATGCGGGAGGCCGGGTGGACGTACCGCCGAATTGCTCAACACGTGGGGCGTGAGGTCTCCACAGTACATCAATGTTGTCGCCAGTGGTCGGCGGAAGGTGCACGTGCCCGTCGACCTGGGACCGGACCGCAGCGACGCACGGATGCACGCCAAGACCGTAGGATCCTACGCAGTGCCGTAGGGGACCGCACCGCCACTTCCCAGCAAATTAGGGACACTGTTGCTCCTGGGGTATCGGCGAGGACCATTCGCAAACATCTCCATGAAGCTGGGCTACGGTCCCGCACACCGTTAGGCCTTCTTCCGCTCACGCCCCAACATCGTGCAGCCCGCCTCCAGTGGTGTCGCGACAGGCGTGAATGGAGGGACGAATGGAGACGTGTCGTCTTCAGCGATGAGAGTCGCTTCTGCCTTGGTGCCAATGATGGTCGTATGCGTGTTTGGCGCCGTGCAGGTGAGCGCCACAATCAGGACTGCATATGACTGAGTCACACAGGGCCAACACCCGGCATCATGGTGTGGGGAGCGATCTCCTACACTGGCCGTACACCACTGGTGATCGTCGAGGGGACACTGAATAGTGCACGGTACATCCAAACCATCATCGAACCCATCGTTCTACCATTCCTAGACCGGCAAGGGAACTTGCTGTTCCAACAGGACAATGCACGTCCTCATGTATCCCGTGCCACCCAACGTGCTCTAGAAGGTGTAAGTCAACTACCCTGGCAAGCAAGATCTCCGGATCTGTCCCCCATTGAGCATGTTTGGGACTGGATGAAGCGTCGTCTCACGCGGTCTGCACGTCTAGCACGAACGCTGGTCCAACTGAGGCACCAGGTGGAAATGGCATGGCAAGCCGTTCCACAGAACTACATCCAGCATCTCTACGATCGTCTCCATGGGAGAATAGCAGCCTGCATTGCTGCGAAAGGTGGATATACACTGTACTAGTGCCGACATTGTGCATGCTCTGTTGCCTGTGTCTATGTGCCTGTGGTTCTGTCAGTGTGATCATGTGATGTATCTGACCCCAGGAATGTGTCAATAAAGTTTCCCCTTCCTGGGACAATGAATCCACGGTGTTCTTATTTCAATTTCCAGGAGTGTATATCAATGACCTTTCATCAGTAACATTACCAGATGCCAAGTTTGTTTTGTTTGCTGATGATACAAACATTGCAATAAATAGCAAATCAAGTGTAGTCTTAGAAAGATAGCCAATAAAATATTTGTGGACTTTAATCACTGGTTCCTAGCCAATTCTTTGTCACTAAACTTTGAAAAAACACACTACATGCAGTTCAGAACTTGTAAGGGGTGTCCCAAGAGTATATGTCTAACATACGATGATAAGAAGATAGAAGAACTGGACAGTGTTAAATTCTTGAGATTACAGCTTGATAATAAATTCACCTGGGAGGAGCACACCACAGAACTGCTGAAGCGTCTTAACAAATCTCTGTTTGCAATGCGAATTTTGTCAGACATAGGGGATATAAAAATGAAAAAGCTGGCATACTATGCTTACTTTCATTCCATAATGTCATATGGGATTATTTTTTTGGGGAAATTCTTCAAGCCAAGCTAAAGTTTTCCGGGCACAAAAACGTGCAGTAAGAATTATATGTGGTGTGAACTCAAGAACATCCTGCAGAAGCCTGTTTGGGAAACTAGGGATACTAACGACAGCTTCCCAATATATTTATTCCTTAATGAAATTTGTCATTAAAAATATATCACTTTTTCAAACCAACAGCTCAATTCATGGAATCAATACTAGAAATAAGAATAATCTTCACAAGAATTTAAAGTCACTTAGTCTTGTACAAAAAGGTGTGCATTTTTCAGGAACACACATTTTCAATAACTTGCCAGCAGCCATAAAAAGCTTAACAACCAATGAAATTCAGTTTAAGAGAAGCCTAAAGGATTTATTGGTGGCCAACTCCTTCTACTCCATTGACGAATTTCTTAGTAAAACCAACTGATTTGTATATAAGTACAACATAACTTCTGCACAATTTCAGTGCAGTAATGTGTTCACTGAAAATTGTGTGTGTGTGTGTGTGTGTGTGTGTGTGTGTGTGTGTGTGTGTGTAAGTATAATCTAACTTCTGCACCATTTCAGTGCAGTAATGTGTTCATTGTAAATAAGTATTACAGTAGTTGTATTACATGTTTATTACCTTATAAATAAATAAAAAACTTTTTTATTTTAAATTCAGTGCATTAGTATTTGTAAAATGACTCTTAGTGTTCATTAAAAAATGACGATCATTCCACTTGGGACCTGTGGAATGATACATTAGCTTATTTGTTTTAGTTGTAAATATTTGTCATGTATTGTTGTTTTTCTGACATGTTCCACATCCTGGAGGACCTCCTCACTACGGATCAATTGGAATGAAAGTAAATCTAATCTAATCTAAAAAAAGGTACTCACTCTTCTTCCACTGTATTTCTTTCCCCCATTCTTGTCAATTGTTCCCTAGTGCTCTCTCTGAAACTCTCTACAACC